>NW_026778966.1:0-192500 GCF_030144855.1 Hypanus sabinus | reverse complement strand
TCAGTAACTTTCCACTTGAAGGGGTTCTGATTTCTATTTATCTGGGCATGGCTAGCATTAGCGATAAAACATTATAATCAGGAAGAGAGCATCTTTTAATCAGCCGTTACATGTCTTCAGTACAAAGAGTTTTTTTAAAAAAAATCAATAACCTCTAAATATCTGCCTACTTCAGGAACTCTTCCGCTGAGTTTACCGACCTTTTTAACCTGCTCCCGCCCGCCTCGTTCTTCCCACCGGCAGCACCCGACAAACTGGGAATTAATCCTTCCGAAACTGTTGCCTGATTGGTCAGCGTTAGACCAGCGATCTGATAGGCTGAAGGCAGTACCGCCTCGAGGATGATTCGCCCTATAGCAAGGGTAGGCTATCTCTCTTCTGATTGGGTAATGCATCGAAGCGGAGGGTTGATTGGCTAGAACTGGACCCCTGCCCTGACGTCGTTGTAACCCTGTCTGCTGATTGGGTCTTGCCGCGGAAGGACACGCGTCCACAGAGGTGGGCCTAGCCCGGCGGTCCCGGTAGGTTTTGGAGCAGCGGGATGGAGGTGAGTCGGCGGCCGCTCTCTTTCGCACTCTTCTCGGCCTCCCGCTCCTCAGCTGACCCCCACCCCACCCATCCCCTGGCGGGGCAGCCGCTCACGGTCGTCGGTGCCGTCCGGCCTTGATTCTCTCCCTGTCCTGGGCCGAGTGGCCACCCTGTAGAGGCCATTCAGCCCCATTCTGTAACCTCGGCGATAGCCCCCAAAGCCCGCCGCCTGCTCCCCTCCCGTGCCCTGGTGGTTCAAATCCACGGTGACTCTACCTGCATGAACCCTTCTCACGGGAAGACACTCCTCCCCGTCTCCCCTGCTCAAGGACAGCTGTTACCCCTCATTTCCAAGACTTACCCCCCGCCCCCTTGGCTAGGATTCGGCCTCGCAATCTGTTACCCCCCTTGCAGATTGTTACGTGCCATGAAAGATGTTGCTTGGCAGTAGTACAAATTGTCAAAAAGATATATGAACGTTCAATAAATAATGCAGATGTAAGTCTTAGTGTTCAGAAATCTGATGATAAGAGGGGACAGAGAAAGAGAAAAGTTGAACAAGTTAGGTCTTTGTTCTCTGGAGCGAAGAAAGTTGAGGGGGGACTTGACAGAGGTATTTAAAATTATGAGGGGGATAGGTAGAGTTGACGTGGATGTGCTTTTTTCCATTGAGAGTAGGGTAGATTCAAACAAGAGGACATGAGTTAAGAGTTAGGGGCAAAAGTTTAAGGGTAACACGAGGGGGAATTTCTTTACTCAGAGAGTGGTAGCTGTGTGGAATGAGCTTCCAGTAGAAGTGGTAGAGGCAGGTTCGGTATTGTCATTTAAAGTAAAATTGGATAGGTATATGGACAGGAAAGGAATGGAGGGTTATGGGCTGAGTGCAGGTCTGTCCTCTTCCCTGGTGATTGTAATCACAAGAGGGGAAGTCCTGGCATGGTGAAGGTCCCTTAGGGATGAATGTTGCCTTATTGAGGCAATCGTGTGCTTTCCATCACCCTGATTGGGCTTGGCAAATTTTTTTCTACAGAAGCAGTTTGCTATTGCCTCCTTCTGGGGCAGTGCCTTTACAAGGCAGGTGACCCCAGCCATCATCAATACTTGTCAGAGATTGTCTGCCTGGCGTCAGTGGTCGCATCACCAGGACTTGTGATCTGCACCGGCTGCTCATACGACCGTCCACCACCTGCTCCCACGGTTTCACCTGATCCTGATCGGGGGTCTACACCGTGCCTAAGGGTGACCTGCAGGCTAGCAGAGGGAAGGAGCACCTCACACCTCCTTTGGTAGAGACCTATCACCACCTTGCCACCCAGTACATGTGACAATAATATTCCAGTTCCTTCCAAAGCAGATAACCACATTCCACTCTGTCTGCAAACTTCCTGCTAACTCACTTTCTAGTTTAGTGAATTGAGCTGCACTCGGTGCCTAATCTAGTCCGAGGTCAAGTTTACTGTCATCCGACTGTACATGTATCGAAACAATCAGAACAACGTTCCTCTGGGCCACGGTTCACCCTCACAATGTATATCACACACAGCACAAAAAAACCCAAAATATTATGTTATAAATAAGTTAATGAATTGTAATTCAAAATGCACGTCGTGGGCAGCACAGGTAAACAGTAAACAGCTCGCTGTCCCAGTGATGAGACCTCGGTGGTGGCAGGGTATTCATTAGTCTCACGGCCTGAGGGAAGAAGCTGAATTGAATTGAATGATATTTATAGTCGTTACACACAGGTACAATAGAACTTCTGTTTGGCTTCCTCTCAGGCAGTCAAACAAAGCGGTAGATTAAAAACAAGAGAGTGATAGAAAAACAGTATTAAATAGATAAGTAGCAGAAAATAAGTTACAACAACACCAGAATATCACAGTAATGCACAAAGTGCTGTTAGTGCAAGTATTTGAGTCCTTGTGTGTGCTCACAGTTTCAGTCACTGTTCTGTGGGAGTGGTGTGATGGAGGCCACAGCTCTGGGGTAGAAGCTGTCCCTCAGTCTATTTGTTCTGGCTTTCAGTGTCCTGAACCTTTTGCTGGACGGCAGCAGGTCAAACAGGGAGTGGCCGGGGTGTGTGGTGTCTCTGGTTATGCTGATTGCTTTCCTCCTGAGCCTGCTGGAGTAGACGGTGTCCAGTCCTGGGAACTCCATCCTGACAATTCACCGGGCCATCTTCACCACGCAATGCAGGTCTTGTCGCTCAGTGGCTGTGCAGCTGGCACACCACACGGTGGCGCTGTTGGTCAGGATGGTTTCAATCGTGCTTCTGTAGAAGTTAAGCAACGGCCTTTGTGGGAGTTTGGCCTGTTTCAGCTTTCTGAGACAGAGGAGTCTTTGTTGTATCTGTTTTTACAAGCAGCGAGGTGTTGGTGGTCCATGTCAGCGAGGTGTTGGTGGGCCATGTCAGCTGTTTTGACAACATAACTCCAAGGAACGTTAGGTTGTCCACACTTTCCACTACCTCTCCATGAATATGGAAGGTGGGGTGTACTCTGTCAGACAGTGTTCCCCAGTCTGACAGTCCCTGTCCTGATGCTCCCATATCTCCTTCCTGACGGTGGTGGGTCAGAGAGATTGTGGGATGGGTGGTGGAAATGAGACCTCGATGGTGGCCAGGTACACATTAGTCTCACAGCCTGGGGGAAAGAGCTGTTCCCCAGTCTGACAGTCCCAGTCCTGATGCTCCCGTACCTCCTCCCTGACGGTGGTGGGTCAGAGAGACTGTGGGGTGGGTTAGGGATCCTCAACAATGCTTCGGGCATTGCTCCATACACAACACGCTCGGTAAGCGTCACAAATAGGGGGGAGGGAGACCCCGATGATCCTCCAGTCAGCTTTTCCCGTCCTCCGCAGGGTCCCGCGGTCCGACGCCTCGCAGCTTCCCTACCACACGACGACGCGGACAGGCAGGACACTCTGGGCGGTGTTCCTGCAGAAAGCTGTTCGGAGCCTAGCACGCCTCAGACGAGGCCGTCTGTATAGAGAGAGCCAGCAGCGCAGAGGCGTCAAGAGTTCAGAGTTCGATTCCGGCCCCTACCCCACCCCGTGAGAAACTTTGTGCGTTCCTTCCCGCGAACCGCGTGGGTTTCCTCCCGGCGCTCCGGCTCCCTCCCGCAGTTGAAGAGCGTACCGGTTAGCAGGTTAATTGGTCATTGTAAATTGTCCTGTGATTAGAGTAGGGGGTAAAATCAGTGGGTTGCTTGGGGGACCGGAAGCGACTCTCCTGCGCCCTAACTCTTTAAATAAAATAAAACTTTTTAAAAAAATGATAAAGGTCTAGCTGCGCTGTGTTTGATGTTCCACCAGATTCTGATGGCCAGACTGATGATAGGTGATTTGTCCTCGACACTGTTTTCTGATTTAGCCCCTTCACAGTCCACTGCAATGTGGACTGTCCGTTTCAGAAATCGGTTCAATATCACTGGATCACTGGCTGATAATCACAAAATTTGTGGCTTAACAGCAACAGTGCAGTGCGTAATAATTTTAAACATCAATAAATTGCAATGAGAAATTGATAAAGAGATTAAATAAGTAGGGCAGAAAAAACAGTAGTGAGGTAGTGTTCATGGGTTCATTGTTCAGAAATCTGATGGCAGAGGGGAAGAAGCTGTTCCTGAATCGTTGAGTGTGTGCCTTCAGGCTCCTGTACCTCCTCCCTGATGGCAGAGGGGAAGAAGCTGTTCCTGAATCGTTGAGTGTGTATCTTCAGGCTCCTGTACCTCCTCCCTGATGGCAGAGGGGAAGAAGCTGTTCCTGAATTGCTGAGTGTGTGTCTTCAGGCTCCTGTACCTCCTCCCTGATGGCAGAGGGGAAGAAGCTGTTCCTGAATTGCTGAGTGTGTGTCTTCAGGCTCCTGTACCTCCTCCCTGATGGCAGAGGGGAAGAAGCTGTTCCTGAATTGCTGAGTGTGTGTCTTCAGGCTCCTGTACCTCCTCCCTGATGGCAGAGGGGAAGAAGCTGTTCCTGAATCACAGAGTGTGTGTCTTCAGGCTCCTGTACCTCCTCCCTGATGGCAGAGGGGAAGAAGCTGTTCCTGAATCACAGAGTGTGTGTCTTCAGGCTCCTGTACCTCCTCCCTGATGGCAGAGGGGAAGAAGCTGTTCCTGAATCGTTGAGTGTGTGTCTTCAGGCTCCTGTACCTCCTCCCTGATGGTTGCAACGAGAAGAGGGCACGTCCTGGGGAGGCTGGTGCCCATGATGGAGCTGGCTGTGTTTACAACTTTCTGCAGCTTTTTCCGATCCTGTGCATTGGCCCTTCTTTCCCCACCTTCCCACCCCCATGCCATGCAGCCAGTTAGAACGCTCTGTAGAAACTTGCGAGAGTCTCTGATCACATACCAAATCTCCTCAAACTTCTAATGGAACTTGGTCGCTGTCGTGCCTTCTCTCATTTTCAGATGCTTTCTGTAAATTCGTTCCCCATTTATCCCTCCTGTTTGTTAAGCTTCATGCTAGGAAAAAAAAATCTGTAAAAAAAAAGAGTAAAAGTGATGAGAGATATTGGACCACTAGAAAGTGACGCTGGAGAGGTAGCAATGGGGGACAGAGAAATGGTGGGCAAACTTAATAAGTATTTTGCGCAAAACACCCAAAATGCTGCTGACGAAGGGTCTCAGCCTGAAATGTCGACACTGCTTCTCCCTACAGACGCTGCCTGGCCTGCTGTGTTCTACCAGGATTTTGTGAGAGTTGGGGCCACTATCCGGAATCCTCCTCACACTCCCGGACAGCAGGGGGCGGTATTGAACCTGTTTTAGATGTTGGGGCCACTATCCGGAATCCTCCTCACACTCCCGGTCAGCAGGGGGGCGGTATTGAACCTGTTTTAGATGTTGGGACCACTCTCCTGAATCCTCCCGGTCAGCAGGGGGCAGTATTGAACCTGTTTTAGATGTTGGGACCACTCTCCTGAATCCTCCCGGTCAGCAGGGGGCGGTATTGAACCTGTTTTAGATGTTGGGACCACTCTCCTGAATCCTCCCGGTCAGCAGGGGGCGGTATTGAACCTGTTTTAGATGTTGGGACCACTCTCCTGAATCCTCCTCACACTCCCGGTCAGCAGGGGGGGCGGTATTGAACCTGTTTTAGATGTTGGGACCACTCTCCTGAATCCTCCCGGTCAGCAGGGGGTGGTATTGAACCTGTTTTAGATGTTGGGACCACTCTCCTGAATCCTCCCGGTCAGCAGGGGGCGGTATTGAACCTGTTTTAGATGTTGGGACCACTCTCCGGAATCCTCCTCACACTCCCGGTCAGCAGGGGGCGGTATTGAACCTGTTTTAGATGTTGGGACCACTCTCCTGAATCCTCCCGGTCAGCAGGGGGCGGTATTGAACCTGTTTTAGATGTTGGGACCACTCTCCGGAATCCTCCTCACACTCCCGGTCAGCAGGGGGCGGTATTGAACCTGTTTTAGATGTTGGGACCACTCTCCTGAATCCTCCTGGTCAGCAGGGGGCGGTATTGAACCTGTTTTAGATGTTGGGACCACTCTCCTGAATCCTCCCGGTCAGCAGGGGGCGGTATTGAACCTGTTTTAGATGTTGGGACCACTCTCCTGAATCCTCCTCACACTCCCGGTCAGCAGGGGGCGGTATTGAACCTGTTTTAGATGTTGGGACCACTCTCCTGAATCCTCCTCACACTCCCGGTCAGCAGGGGGCGGTATTGAACCTGTTTTAGATGTTGGGACCACTCTCCTGAATCCTCCTGGTCAGCAGGGGGCGGTATTGAACCTGTTTTGAGTCCTGACGAAGGGTCTCGGCCCGAAACGTTGACAGTGCTTCTCCCTGTAGATGCTGCCTGGCCTGCTGTGTTCCACCAGCATTTTCTCTGTGTTGCTTGAATTTCCGGCATCTGCAGATTTCCTCGTGCTTAAGTGTTTTGCGTCAGTCTTCGCCGTAGTGGACACCAGCAGTGTGCCAGAAATTCTGGGGAGGTGGGGAGTGGTTTAGCTGCTCTTATTAGGGAGATGGTACAGCGGTGGGGGGGTGGGTTCTGAAAAACTGACCAGATTATGGTCTGGTCGCCTACCTAGCCGTAACATTCGGATCACAGCCCGGCACAGTAGCGTACAGTACCGGAGATGCGGGTTCGAATCCTGCCACTGCCTGTAAGGAGCTAGGACATTCTCTGCTTGACCACGTGTGCTTCCTCCCATAGTCCAGAGGCGCGCCGGTTAGTAGGTTAATTGGCCGTCGCAGGTTGTCCTGGGATTAGGTTTAGTGTTAAGTTGGTGGCTTGCTGGGCCAGAGGGACTTGTTCTGAGTTTTATCCCCAACGAAAGCACCTTGCTGCCATCACTCTTTGCTTGGGGGCGAGGGGGTGGGGAGAGGAATCCTTTATTCTGAGAACATAAATTAAACTTGTCACAGAGTGGCAGGAAAGTACAGCACAGGAACAAGCAGGCCCTTTGGCCCATCTAGGCCATGCCATACCAATAACCCGCTTAGTCCCTTCATCCTGCCGAGTCATGGAACAATACAGCACAGAAGCAAGCAGGCCCTTTGGCCCATCTACTCCGTGCTGAACCATTTACGCTGACCAGTACCGTCGCCCTGCACTGGGACCACAGCCCGCCACACCCCTCCCATCCGCGTACCTGTCCAAACTTCTCTTGAACGTTGAAATCCAGCTCGCCTGTACCACTTGCGCTGGGGTTCCACCCTCTGGGTGAAGGGGTTTTGATGGCCCGTGAACATTTCTGATAGGACAGCTGTTTTTTATTGAGTTTTTGATCTGGCGGATATTTCCCTTGCAGGACAAAAGGAAATTCCCGATTGACATACAGACCAGTAAGTTGCTGGGTAAGTACAGAGCTTGTTATCGTTAAAGTCACCAGATCCCACCCTGAGATTCGTATCCTTGTGGGCAATCACAGTCAATACAGAGACACCCGACAGTCAATACAGAGACACCCGACAGTCAATACAGAGAAACCCGACAGTCAATACAGAGACACCCGACAGTCAATACAGAGACACCCGACAGTCAATACAGAGAAACCCGACAGTCAATACAGAGACATCATACACAACAGAATGGATAAACAATCTGTGCAGAAGACCACACACACACACACTCTCACACATACACTGACAGACACGCATACACAGTCACACACACAGAAGGACACGCAGAGGCACACACACACTCACACAGATACACACACACAGACGTACACACACAGACAGACAGACACGCACACACACACAGACACGCACACACTCACAGACACGCACAGGGACACGCAGAGACAGATGGACACACTCACACACAGACACACACTCACACAGACACACACACGCACACATACACACACACTCACACAGACACGCACACACAAACATATACACACGCACTCACACCCACAGACAGATAGACACACACACTCACACAGACACGCACACACACAGACATACACACACTCACACACAGACACACACACACATAGACATGCACACACACAGACATGCACACACACACAGACATACATACACGCACTCACACACACACACAGATAGACACACACTCACACAGACACGCACATACACAGACATACACACACAGAGACACAGACAGACACACACACTCACACAGATACGCACACACAGACATACACACACTCACACACAGAGACACACACACAGACACGCACACACACAGACAGACACACACACTCACACAGACAAGCACACACACAAACAGACACACACACAGACAGACACACACACTCACACACATACACACACTCACACAGACACACACACACAGACATGCACACACACACACAGACATACACACACTCACACACAGTCATACATACATGCACTCACACACACAGACAGATAGACACACACTCACACAGACACGCACACACACAGAGACACAGACAGACACACACACTCACACAGATACGTACACACACACAGACATACACACACTCACACAGACACGCACACACACAGACATACACACAGATAGACACACTCACACAGATACGCACACACAGACACACAGACATACACACACTCACACACACAGACATGCACACACACAGACACTCACACAGACGCACACACTCACACAGACGCACACACAGAGACATACACACACTGACACGCCCACACACAGACATACACGTGCACACACACACTCACACAGACACGTACACACACACACTCACACAGACACGTACACACATACAGACATACACACACGCACACAGACAGATAGACACACTCACACAGACATACACACACTCACTCACACACACACACACTCACACAGACACACACACTCACACTGACACGCCCACACACAGACATACACGTGCACACACACACAGACACACACACTCTCACACAGACATACACACTCACACAGACACACACACTCATACACATACACACACACTCACACACACACACAGACAGACACACGCACTCACACAGACACACACACAGACACGCACACACTCACACACACAGACACACACACAGAGACACACACACAAGCAGACACTCACATACTCACAGACACGCACTCACACACACAGACACACACACTAAAAGACGCACACACACAGACACACACACACACTCAGAGAGACACACACTCACACACAGAGACAGTGCGGAATCGGCCCTTCGAATCGCACCGCCCAGCAATGCCCCGATTTAACTCCCGACTAATCACGGGGCAATGTCCAATGACCAATTAACCCACCGACCTGTAGGTCTTTGGACTGTGGGAGGGAACTGGAGCACCAGTAGGAAACTCACGCGGTACAAACTCCTTACAGACAGCGGCGGGAATCGAACCCGGGTCGCGGTACTGTAAACTGTTGTGCTAACCACTACGTTACCATGTTGCCCCTGTCCTCTGGTTCTTGTTTATAGACAATAGTTGCCATTCGGCCCTTCGAGCCAGCATCACCATTCACTGTGATCATGGCTGATCATACACAATCAGTACCCGATTCCTGCCCTCTCCCCGTATCCCTTGACCCTGCTATCTATAAGAGCTCTATCTAACTCTCTCTTGAATGCATCCAGAGACTTGGCCTCCACTGCCTTCTGAGGCAGAGCATTCCACAGATCCACAACTCTCTGGGTGAAAAAGTTTTTCCGCATCTCTGTTCTAAATGGCCTACCCCCTTATTCTTAAACTGTGGCCTCTGTTTCTGGACTCCCCCAACATCAGGAACATGTTTCCTGCCTCTAGCGTGTCCAATCCCTAAATAATCTTCTATGTTTCAATCAGATCCCCTCTCATCCTTCTAAATTCCAGTGTATACAAGCCCAGTCGCTCCAATCTTCCAACATATGTCAGTCCCGCCATCCCGGGAATCAACCTCGTGAACCTACGCTGCACTCCCTCAATAGCAAGAACGTCCTTCCCCAATTTTGGAGACCAAAACTGCACACAATACTCCAGGTGTGGTCTCACCAGGGCCCTGTACAACTGCAGAAGGACCTCTTTACTCCTATACTCAACCCCTCTTGTTATAAAGGCCAACATGCCATCAGCTTTCTTCACTGCCTGCTGTACCTGCATGCTTGCTTTCAGTGACTGATGAACAAGGACACTGAGATCTCGTTGTACTTCCCCTTTTCCTAACTTGGCAGCGTTGAAGGTGACGTGGGAGTCACGGAGTATTTTTTGTTTCCCCCTCAGACTGGCTGGTCGATCGAAGACACTGCAATCTGAAGTGGCAGACCTCGGTCCTGACCATCCGGGAGAAGATAAACAACGCCATCCAGGACATGCCGGAGAACGAGGAGATCAAACAGCTCCTGTCAGGATCATGTCAGTAATTTTCCCAATCTCGCTAGCCTGTCCACTGCAAATGTGGAAGCATTGCAACGGGTACAGAGGAGATTTACCAGGATGCTGCCTGGTTTAGAGAGTATAGATTATGATCAGAGATTAAGGGAGCTAGGGCTTTACTCTCTGGAGAGAAGGAGGATGAGAGGAGACATGATAGAGGTGTACAAGATATTAAGAGGAATAGACAGAGTGGACAGCCAGTGCCTCTTCCCTAGGGCACCACTGCTCAGTACAAGAGGACATGGCTTTAAGGTGAGGGGAGGGAAGTTCAAGGGGGATATTAGAGGAAGGTTTTTCACTCAGAGAGTGGTTGGTACGTGGAATGCACTGCCTGAGTCAGTGGTGGAGGCAGATACACTAGTGAAGTTTAAGAGACTACGAGACAGATATATGGAGGAATTTAAGGTGGGGGGTTATATGGGAGGCAGGGTTTAAGGGTCGGCACAACAGTGTGGGCCGAAGGGCCTGTACTGTGCTGTACTGTTCTATGTTCTAGAACAATCCCATAGTTAATGCTGTGGACAGTCCGGAACTAACATGGTCACTCTCAGAGACACACACACACACACACACACACACAGACACACACACACACACACAAACAAAATGCTGGAGGAACTCAGCAGGTCGGGCAGCATCTACGGAGAGGAATAAAGAGTTGACGTTTGGGACCCTGATCCTCCATCAGGAGCGGAAGGGGGAAGAAGCTAGAATAAGAGGGTGGGGTAAAGGACAAGCTGGCAGGTGACAGGTGATTGGGGGGGGGGGGGAGGTGAGACCAGGAGAGGGGGAAGTTGGGGTGATGGAAGTGGGGATGAAGTAAGAAGCTGGGAGGTGATAGGTGGAAAAGATAAAGAGTTGAAGAAGAAGGAATCTGATGAGAGAGGAGAGTGGACCATGGGAGAAAAGGAAGGAGGGGACGCAGAGGGAGGTGAGGAAAAGAGAAGGGAATCAGAAAGGGGGGGTGGGAGAGATAAATTACCAGAAGTTAGAAAAATCAGTGTTCATGTCATCAGGTTGGAGGCCCCCACCTTCTTGTTCTGGCTTCTTCCCCCTTCCTTTCCAGTCCTGATGAAGGGTCTCGGCCCAAAACGTAGAGCGGTTAATTCCCCTCTATAGACGCTGCCTGACCTGCTGAGTTCTTCCAGCAGTTTTGTACGTCTCACAAGCCTGGCTTATGTGGACTAACGTCATTCTTATCATCAAATGCTCCCTCTCCCAAAGTGCTGGGTTCGGAAGGAATCTCAGTGCCTTGTGTCCTGTCGTCAAGCCCCTACCCCCTGCTGGGGCGAAGGCCGCTGTAAGCGGCTGGCTGGAGTTCTCTGGTCCGGGGCATCTGTTGTGATGGAAGTGGGTCTCAAAGGCAAGAGCTGTGGACACACAGTTTTAATAATGAGTTTATTTTCAAGGGGAGAAAGAGATTGGGGACAACACGAGCGGCTACAATATTCACAGAAACACGCTTAGAATAGAGGAGGGTGGGGAAAGTCGGGTCGGTGGTACAATACACGGGAAAATGGTGTGGGGACGGAGCACAGTACACATACAAGCAAGGGAAAAGTAACTACGATACCCGCCACCCCCTGACTAGGGGCAGGAACGGCTCTCTGCTACAGGGACAACAACAAACACCCCCATGACCCTGTTCAATGCCCGGCTCACCACGTGTCTCCAGCGCTGTTCAGCCCGGAGTGAAGCAGGGTGGTCCCTCGAGGATGGCAAAAGGAGAGCGAGCCAGGCACATGTAGCACCCTTTATGGGTCAGGGGGCTAGAGGGTCCAGCCCGGGTGATTCACCAGGGTGAGGGGGGGGGGGGGGGCGCAACGCCATTGATTAGTTGGGAGGGGCGAAATGTTGGCTGGCAGGTTGTGTGACCTCCGACCAGGAGGGGGCAGTGCTGTCACGGGACAGGCAGGTGGTGTGACCTCCGACCAGGAGGGGGCAGTGCTGTCACAAGACAGGCACGGTGGTGTGTCCTCCGACCTGGAGGGGGCAGTGCTGCCACCAGACAGGCTCAGTGGTGTGACCTCCAACCAGGAGGGGGCAGTGCTGTCACGAGACAGGCACGGTGGTGTGTCCTCCGACCAGGAGGGGGCAGTGCTGTCATGGGACAGGCTCGGTGGTGTGACCTCCGACCAGGAGGGGGCAGTGCTGTCACGGGACAGGCACGGTGGTGTGACCTCCGACCAGGAGGGGGCAGTGCTGTCACGGGACAGGCACGGTGGTGTGACCTCCGACCAGGAGGGGGCAGTGCTGCTATGGGACAGGCTCGGCTCTCTGGTTACAGCATCCTGTGCAGGTGGAAAAGTTTCCGATATTCTGAGATTTATGGGATTGCTGGACTGTACTTCATATTGGTTTCTTTCAGTTTTTCGGTGGTCTCTTTCTTGTGGAGTGAGGGGAGATTTGAGAAAGTTGGACAGAATTATGAGGGGTATAGCTAGGGTAAACGCAAGCAGGCTTTGCCCAGTGAGGTGGGTTGAGACTAGAACCAGCGGTCATCGGTTAAGAGTGAAGGGGCCTGGAAATGGTCCTTCCAAGTGAGACAACACTGCACCTGTGACCCAGCTGGGGTTGCCTACTCCTCTGCCTTGGTGAGACCCGTCGGGAATTGGGGAGCCTGTTTCATCTAGAACCTCCGCTCCATTCTGACCTTGAGGGAAAAGTTGAATAGGGTCGGACGTTATTCCCTGGAGTGCAGGAGAACGAGGGGGAGATACGATGGTGGTGGGCAAAATTTTGAGGGGGGGGTATAGATAGGATGGCTATCTGTACTGTGGCTGGAGGTCATAGGGTTAAGGGTGAAAGGTGAAATGTTGAGGTCATGGGTTCAGGGTGGGAGGTTGGTTTGCAGGTTATCAAGAAGGCAAACAGAATGTTGGCCTTCATTGCTAGAGGGATTGAATTGAAGAGCAGGGAGGTCATGCTGCAACTATACAGGGTACTGGTGAGGCCGCACCTGGAGTACTGTGTGCAGTTCTGGTCTCCATACTTGAGGAAGGACATACTGGCTTTGGAGGTGGTGCAGAGAAGGTTCACCAGGTTGATTCCAGAGACGAGGGGGTTAGTCTACGAGGAGATTTTGAGTCGCCTGGGACTGTACTCGTGGGAATTCAGAAGGATGAGAGGAGATCTTATAGAAACACATAGAATTATGAAGGGGTTTGATAAAATGGAGACAGGAGAGTTGTTTCCAGTGGTAGGTGAGACTAGAACTCGGGGACGCAGCCTCAAGATTCGGGGGAGTAGATTGAGGACGGAGATGAGAAGGAACTGCTTTTCCCAGAGAGTGGTGAATCTGTGGAATTCTCTGCCCAGTGAAGCAGTGGAGGCTGCCTCAGTAAATGTATTTAAGACAAAGTTGGATAGATTTTTGCATAGGAGGGGAATTGAGGGTTCTGGGGAAAAGGCAGGTAGATGGAGATGAGTCCATGGACAGATCAGCCATGATCTTATTGAATGGCGGAGCAGGCTGGGTGGGCCGGACGGCCGACTCCTGCTCCCATTTGAACTGATTTGACTTTATTACTTACATCCTTCCTGATCCTTCCTAATAAATAGTCTGTACAATGGGACAGTCAATATAACATAGAAGTACAGGTGCGTCAGTGAGAGTTAATTAGTCTGACGGCCTGGTGGAAGAAGCTGTCCCGGAGCCTGTTGGTCCTGGCTTTTATGCTGCGGTACCGTTTCCCGGATGGTGGCAGCTGGAACAGTTTGTGGTTGGGGTGACTCGGGTCCCCAGTGATCCTTCAGACCCTTTTTACACACCTGTCTCTGTAAGTGTCCTGAATAGTGGGAAGTTCACATCTATAGATGTGCTGGGCTGTCCGCACCATTCTCTGCAGAGTCCTGCGATTGAGGGAGGTACAGTTCCCATACCGGGCAGTGATGCAGCCAGTCAGGATGCTCTCAATTGTGCCCCTTCGGATTTGGGGACCCATGCCAGACTTCTCCAACCGTCTGAGGTGAAAGAGGCGCCGTTGTGCTTTTTTCACCACACAGCCGGTGTGTACAGACCACGCGAGATCCTCGGGGATATTTGTGCTGAGGAATTTGTAGCTGTTCCCCCTCTCCACCCCAGATCCACTGATGTCAATAGGGGTTAACCCGTCTCCATCCCTCCTGTAATCCACAACCAGCTCCTTTGTTTTTACAACATCGAGGGAGAGGTTGTTTTTTTGACATTATTGCGTCAGGGGTGATGACCTCTTCTCTGTCGGCTGCCTCATTATTTCAGATGAGGCCAATCAATGTAGTGTCGTCAGCAAATTTAATTGGCAGATTGGAGCCGTGGGTGGCGACAGAGTCATGGGTATACAGGGAGTACAGGAGGGGGCTTAGGACACAGCCCCGAGGGGCACCTGTGTTGAGAGTCAGAGGGGCAGAGGTGAGGGAGCACACTCTTACCACCTGCCAGTGATCTGACAAGAATTCTTGTACGTTTAAGGGGAACCTTTTCCCTCAGAGGGTAAGGACGAGCTGCCAGTGGAAGTGATGGCTGCCGGTTCAACTGCATTATTTTAAGAGAAATTTGGCTAAGTGCATGGATGGGAGGAGTGCGGAGGGCAATGGCCCAGGTGCGGGTCAGACAAACCAATAGTCCGGATGCAGCAAAGGGCCTGTTTCTGTACTGAAGGGCTCTATAATCTTGACTGTAAAAGGAGAAGTCGATATCACACCATCGGGCGTTGATGAGACTTGGCCTCAGATTCAGATTCAGTTTATTGTCATTTAGAAACCACAAATGCAATGCAGTTTAAAAATGAGACAACGTTCCTCCAGAATGATATCGCAAGAGCACACGACAAAAACAGACTCCACCAGAAAATCCTCATAACGTTTGGCAATCCCCAATCCAGAGTCCGGAGAGGCTGCTGCGTATTAATATCGCACTACCGTCTTAGCACGTTCCCCGGAAAGGAGCTCCAAATCCACCAGACAGAACAAGACCAAAAACTAAAGCTACAAGACCTGCACAAAACCACATAGCTACAACATATAGCTACAACAGTTATTAATCAATAACATAATTGATTAAAAAAACAGACCATGGGCACAGTAAAAATAGTCCAAAGATGTTAAAGGACTATAAGTTCAAAAGAAATCACCACACAGTTTCCACAAGTTCCCAGGGTCCCGACAGACTCGCCATCCCACCCCGCTGGCAGAAGGGAATACCCCCGCTATGGACTTCCACGGCGCTGCCCGACTCAGCCTGGCAGACGCAGCACACAATGGAAGCTCCGTCGAACCCAGCCTCGCAGACACAGCACACACCGAAAGCCACCCGACCGCAGCAGACTCCGAGTCCGTCGAACCTCCGAGCCTCCGACCATCCCCTCCGGCACAGCTTCTCCGAGCACCATCCTCTGCCGAGCGTATTAATACGGCCCCGCCAACGGCCATCGGCAACGCGACCCCGAGGACTGGGGGGCTGTTCTTCCCAGCAGAGTCCCGGACCTCACAGCAGCAGCAGCAACGAAGAAGGTCTTCCTGGAGATTTCCCGATGTTCCTCCGTGCTTCCATGTCCGTCGTTTTCAATCGATTACGATTGCGCACGGCACCCCACTTCACAAATAACAGATAATCAGCTCCGGAGTGGCCGCCATCTTGGAAATAAGAGTGGCTGGAGTGCAGATCATGAAAGCCAGCTTGCCCCCTCGCTCTTGTGACCGGGTCCTGAATTACCCCTGCGAACTGTGCTTTAGAGAAGAGAGAGGGAGTTGTTCAACACCGGACACCTTGCTATTCAGAGAGATAGGGGCGAAGACTGCTCGGTGTTGTGGTCTCTCTGCAAGCGCGGTTACACTTTTACAAGGACACTCAACGTCTATTCTTACAGAGAGGGAAGGGAGGAGCTGTTTGATGGACGGCTGGTGTTCAGCGCGGTGAGATAAATAGGAGACACATGGTTTCGGACACTGAACGGGCTTTGCTGTGCCCACAGAAAGGGTGGGTTTTGGAGGGTCGATCGACCAGTGGCTCTGGCAGAGCGGGAAAGGTGCAACCGATTGGGGGGGGGGGGGTTACTGGCGTGTCGAACCCTGCGGCCTGGGTTGATAATTCCACCACGGAAGAACAGTCCACTTTGTCATGGTTGCAGTCGGTGACTTCCAAAGGATTCCAGAGGACGATCGACGGCATCAGCTCACCTGAAGATCTAAACTTCTCTCTCCCTCTCTCCCTCTCCCTCTCCCTCTCCCTCTCCCTCTCCCTCTCTCCCTCTCCCTCTCCCTCTCCCTCTCCCTCTCCCTCTCCCTCTCCCTCTCTCCCTCTCCCTCTCCCTCTCCCTCTCTCCCTCTCCCTCTCCCTCTCCCTCTCTCCCTCTCTCCCTCTCTCCCTCTCTCCCTCTCTCCCTCTCTCCCTCTCTCCCTCTCTCCCTCTCTCCCTCTCTCCCTCTCTCCCTCTCTCCCTCTCTCCCTCTCTCCCTCTCTCCCTCTCTCCCTCTCTCCCTCTCCCCCTCTCTCCATCTCCCTCTCCCTCTCTCCCTCTCCCTCTCCCTCCTCAATTCCATACCACAAACTGAACTGAACTTTGCTCATCACCGTAAGACTGTCCATTCACCCCTTGGCTTGAAGAAGCTTGGATTTCATATATTTCCACACACATATATACATAAAATCATTGCTAATCTGTTTAATGTATCTGAATTTATATTACTGTATTGATTAGTTACTAATAAATACCCTTAGTTACTAGCAATACCCGACTCCAAAGTGTTTTCCCTTGCTGCTGGTTCTTTAACCCGCCACGGGGTGCGTGACTCTCTGACTGTGAGTGTTCGGCTGATGACTGTCTCCCTCTCCTGCAGATATTCACTACTTCCACTGCTTGAGAATTGTCGAGATCCTCAGGAGAACAGAAGCATCGACGAAGAATATATTCGGACGTTACTCGTCTCAGCGGATGAAGGTGACAGCGTGCTGAAGTTGGTTTACGAGTGCGTCTGCTGTTTTCGCGGAAATTTAAAACCCCGACCGTCACCCCCTTGTCTCTTTCCTCCTCCAGGACTGGCAGGAGATCGTCTCTCTGTACGAGAAGGACAACGTCTATTTAGGTAGGTGGAATCGGTTTGTATTCTACAAAGCGCCCGCTGGGTCTCTGACACGTTTATTTCGCACGTGAGCGTGATTGAGTGTGACGTGCACTGACACAAAACTCAGCAGGTCAGTGGAGAGGAGTGAACAGTCAAAGTTTCGGCCCCTAAGGCCCTCCTTTGAGACTGGAAAGGAAGCGGGGTGGGGGGGGGGGGGAGATGCCAGAATAAGAAGGGGGAGAGGAAGGAGCAGGAGGTGGAAGATGATGGGTGAAGCCAGGCGGGTGGGAAAGGTACAGGGCTGGAGGGGAAGAGATCTGAAAGGACCGTGGGAGGAAGGTAATGAGGAAAGGGAGGTGGAGGGGCACCAGGGGGGTGGAGATAGGTGGGAAAGGTAAAGACAGACCGACATACTTTATTGATCCCGAGGGAAATTGGGTTTCATTACAGCCGCACCAACCAAGAATAGTAAAGAAATATAGCAATATAAAACCATAAATAAATAATAATAAGTTAATCATGCCAAGTGGAAATAAGTCCAGGACCAGCCTATTGGCTCAGGGTGTCTGACACTCTGAGGAAGGAGTTGTAAAGTTTGATGGCCATAGTCAGGAATGACTTCCTATGACGCTCAGTGTTACATCTCGGTGGAATGAGTCTCTGGCTGAATGTACTCCTGTGCCTAACCAGTACATTATGAAGTGGATGGGAGTCATTGTCCAAGATGGCATGCAACTTGGACAGCATCCTCTTTTCAGACACCACCGTCAGAGAGTCCAGTTCCACCCCCACAACATCACTGGCCTTACGAATGAGTTTGTTGATTCTGTTGGTGTCTGCTACCCTCAGCCTGCTGCCCCAGCACACAACAGCAAAAGGGCTGGAAAGAATGGGATCTGAGAGGAGAGGAGGGTGGACCGTGGGCAGAAGGGGAGGAGGAGGGGCACCAGGGGGAGGTGATAGACAGGTGAGAAGAGATAAGAGACAAGAGTGGACAATTCATGCCGAAGCTTCACCTAGTAAACACCGGGAATTCAGCAGACGCTGGATGCCCAGAGCAACACACACAAAATGCTGGAGGAACTCAGCAGGCCAAGTCAGGTCACTTTTATTGTCATTTCGACCATAACTGCTGGTACAGTTCACAGTAAAAACGAGACAACGTTTTTCGGGACCATGGTGTTACAGGACACAGTACAAAAACTAGACTGAACTACACAAAAAAAAACACAGAAAAAACTACACTAAACTGCAGACCTACCCAGGACTGCGTAAAGTGCACAAAACAGTGCAGGCATTACAATAAATAATAAGCAGGACAATAGGGCAGTAAGGTGTCAGTCCAGGCTCTGGGTATTGAGGAGTCTGATGGCTTGGGGGAAGAAACTGTTACACAGTCTGGTCGTGAGAGCCCGAATGCTTCGGTGCCTTTTCCCAGGTGGCAGGAGGGAGAAGAGTTTGTATGAGGGGTGTGTGGGGTCCTTCATAATGCTGTTTCCTTTGCGGATGCAGCGTGTAGTGTAAATGTCCGTGATGGCGGGAAGAGAGACCCCGATGATCTTCTCAGCTGACCTCACTATCCACTGCAGGGTCTTGCGATCCGAGATGGTGCAATTCCCGAACCGGGCAGTGATGCAGCTGCTCAGGATGCTCTCAACACAACCCCTGTAGAATGTGATGAGGATGGGGGGTGGGAGATGGACTTTCCTCAGCCTTCGCAGAAAGTAGAGACGCTGATGGGCTTTCTTTGCTACGGAGCTGGTGTTGAGGGACCAGGTGAGATTCTCCGCCAGGCGAACACCAAGATAACTGCTCCTGAACCTGGTGGTGTGGGTCCTGAGGCTCCTGTACCTCCTTCCTGATGGTTGAGGGGTAATAACTGTTCCTGACCCTGGTGGTGTGGGTCCTGAGGCTCCTGTACCCCCTTCCTGATGGTTGAGGGGTAATAACTGTTCCTGAACCTGGTGCTGTGGGCCCTGAGGATCCTGTACCTCCTTCCTGATGGTTGAGGGGTAATAACTGTTCCTGAACCTGGTGGTGTGGGTCCTGAGGCTCCTGTACCTCCTTCCTGATGGTTGAGGGGTAATAACTGTTCCTGAACCTGGTGGTGTGGGTTCTGTGGCTCCTGTACCTCCTTCCTGATGGTTGAGGGATAATAACTGTTTCTGAACCTGGTGGTGTGGGTTCTGTGGCTCCTGTACCTCCTTCCTGATGGTTGATTGGTAATAACTGTTTCTGAACCTGGTGGTGTGGGTCCTGAGGCTCCTGTACCTCTTTCCTGATGGTTGAGGGGTAATAACTATTCCTGCACCTGGTGGTGTGGGTTCTGAGGCTCCTGAACCTCCTTCCTGATGGTTGAGGGGTAATAACTGTCCCTGAACCTGGTGGTGTGGGTCCTGAGGCTCCTATACCTCTTTCCTGATGGTTGAGGGGGTAATAACTGTCCCTGAACCTGGTGGTGTGGGTCCTGAGGCTCCTGAACCACCTTCCTGATGGGTAATAACTGTCCCTGAACCTGGTGGTGTGCGTCCTGAGGCTCCTGTACCGCCTTCCTGATGGTTGAGGGGTAATAACTATTCCTGCACCTGGTTGTGTGGGTTCTGAGGCTCCTGTACCTGCTTCCTGATGGTTGAGGGGTAATAACTGTTTTTGAACCTGGTGGTGTGGGTCCTGAGGCTCCATAACCTCTTTCCTGATGGTTTAGGGGTAATAACTATTCCTGCACCTGGTGGTGTGGGTTCTGAGGCTCCTGAACCTCCTTCCTGATGGTTGAGGGGGTAATAACTGTCCCTGAACCTGGTGGTGTGGGTCCTGAGGCTCCTGTACCTGCTTCCTGATGGTTGAGGGGTAATAACTGTTCCTGCACCTGGTGGTGTGGGTCCTGGGGCTCCTGTAACCCTTCCTGATGGTTGAGGGGTAATAACTGTTTCTGAACCTGGTGGTGTGGGTCCTGAGGCTCCTGTACCTCTTTCCTGATGGTTGAGGGGTAATAACTGTTCCTGCACCTGGTGGTGTGGGTCCTGGGGCTCCTGTAACCCTTCCTGATGGTTGAGGGGTAATAACTGTTTCTGAACCTGGTGGTGTGGGTCCTGAGGCTCCATAACCTCTTTCCTGATGGTTGAGGGGTAATAACTATTCCTGCACCTGGTGGTGTGGGTTCTGAGGCCCCTGAACCTCCTTCCTGATGGTTGAGGGGTAATAACTGTTCCTGTACCTGGCGGTGTGGGTCCTGAGGCTCTTGTACTTCCTTCCTGATGGTTGAGGGGTAATAACTGTTCCTGAACCTGGTGGTGTGGGTCCTGAGGCTCCTGTACCTCCTTCCTGATGGTTGACGGGATAATAACTGTCCCTGAACCTGGTTGTGTGGGTCCTGAGGCTCCTATACCTCTTTCCTGATGGTTGAGGGGGTAATAACTGTTCCTGTACCTGGTGGTGAGGGACCTGAGGCTCCTGTACCTCTTTCCTGATGGTTGAGGGGTAATAACTGTTCCTGCACCTGGTGGTGTGGGTCCTGAGGCTCCTGTACCTCCTTCCTGATGGTTGAGGGGTAATAACTGTTCCTGAACCTGGTGGTGTGGGTCCTGAGGCTCCTGTACCTCCTTCCTGATGGTTGAGGGGTAATAACTGTCTCTGAACCTGGTGGTGTGGGTCCTGAGGCTCCTGTACCTCCTTCCTGATGCTTGGGGGGTAATAACTGTTCCTGAACCTGGTGGTGTGGGTCCTGAGGCTCCTGTACCTCCTTCCTGATGGTTGAGGGGTAGAAACTGTTCCTGAACCTGGTGGTGTGGGTCCTGAGGCTCCTGTACCTCCTTCCTGATGGTTGAGGGGTAATAACTATTCCTGCACCTGGTGGTGTGGGTTCTGAGGCCCCTGAACCTCCTTCCTGATGGTTGAGGGGTAATAACTGTTCCTGTACCTGGCGGTGTGGGTCCTGAGGCTCTTGTACTTCCTTCCTGATGGTTGAGGGGTAATAACTGTTCCTGAACCTGGTGGTGTGGGTCCTGAGGCTCCTGTACCTCCTTCCTGATGGTTGACGGGATAATAACTGTCCCTGAACCTGGTTGTGTGGGTCCTGAGGCTCCTATACCTCTTTCCTGATGGTTGAGGGGGTAATAACTGTTCCTGTACCTGGTGGTGAGGGACCTGAGGCTCCTGTACCTCTTTCCTGATGGTTGAGGGGTAATAACTGTTCCTGCACCTGGTGGTGTGGGTCCTGAGGCTCCTGTACCTCCTTCCTGATGGTTGAGGGGTAATAACTGTTCCTGAACCTGGTGGTGTGGGTCCTGAGGCTCCTGTACCTCCTTCCTGATGGTTGAGGGGTAATAACTGTCTCTGAACCTGGTGGTGTGGGTCCTGAGGCTCCTGTACCTCCTTCCTGATGCTTGGGGGGTAATAACTGTTCCTGAACCTGGTGGTGTGGGTCCTGAGGCTCCTGTACCTCCTTCCTGATGGTTGAGGGGTAGAAACTGTTCCTGAACCTGGTGGTGTGGGTCCTGAGGCTCCTGTACCTCCTTCCTGATGGTTGAGGGGTAATAACTATTCCTGCACCTGGTGGTGTGGGTTCTGAGGCCCCTGAACCTCCTTCCTGATGGTTGAGGGGTAATAACTGTTCCTGTACCTGGCGGTGTGGGTCCTGAGGCTCTTGTACTTCCTTCCTGATGGTTGAGGGGTAATAACTGTTCCTGAACCTGGTGGTGTGGGTCCTGAGGCTCCTGTACCTCCTTCCTGATGGTTGACGGGATAATAACTGTCCCTGAACCTGGTTGTGTGGGTCCTGAGGCTCCTATACCTCTTTCCTGATGGTTGAGGGGGTAATAACTGTTCCTGTACCTGGTGGTGAGGGACCTGAGGCTCCTGTACCTCTTTCCTGATGGTTGAGGGGTAATAACTGTTCCTGCACCTGGTGGTGTGGGTCCTGAGGCTCCTGTACCTCCTTCCTGATGGTTGAGGGGTAATAACTGTTCCTGAACCTGGTGGTGTGGGTCCTGAGGCTCCTGTACCTCCTTCCTGATGGTTGAGGGGTAATAACTGTCTCTGAACCTGGTGGTGTGGGTCCTGAGGCTCCTGTACCTCCTTCCTGATGCTTGGGGGGTAATAACTGTTCCTGAACCTGGTGGTGTGGGTCCTGAGGCTCCTGTACCTCCTTCCTGATGGTTGAGGGGTAGAAACTGTTCCTGAACCTGGTGGTGTGGGTCCTGAGGCTCCTGTACCTCCTTCCTGATGGTTGAGGGGTAATAACTGTTCCTGAACCTGGCGGTGTGGGTCCTGAGGCTCCTGTACCTCCTTCCTGATGGTTATGGGGTAATAACTGTTCCTGAACCTGGTGGTGTGGGTCCTGAGGCTCCTGTACCTCCTTCCTGATGGTTGAGGGATAATAACTGTTCCTGAACCTGGTGGTGTGAGACCTGAGGCTCCTGTACCTCCTTCCTGATGGTTGAGGGGTAATAACTGTCCCTGAACCTGGTGGTGTGGGTCCTGAGGCTCCTGTAACTCCTTCCTGATGGTTGAGGGGTAACAACTGTTCCTGAATCTGGTGGTGTGGGTCCTGAGGCTCCTGTACCTCCTTCCTGATGATTGAGGGGTAATAACTGTCCCTGAACCTGGTGGTGTGGGTCCTGAGGCTCCTGTACCTCCTTCCTGATGGTTGAGGGGTAATAACTGTTCCTGAACCTGGTGGTGTGGGTCCTGAGGCTCCTGTACCTCCTTCCTGATGGTTGAGGGATAATAACTGTTCCTGAACCTGGTGGTGTGAGACCTGAGGCTCCTGTACCTCCTTCCTGATGGTTGAGGGGTAATAACTGTCTCTGAACCTGGTGGTGTGGGTCCTGAGGCTCCTGTACCTCCTTCCTGATGCTTGGGGGGTAATAACTGTTCCTGAACCTGGTGGTGTGGGTCCTGAGGCTCCTGTACCTCCTTCCTGATGGTTATGGGGTAATAACTGTTCCTGAACCTGGTGGTGTGGGTCCTGAGGCTCCTGTACCTCCTTCCTGATGGTTGAGGGGTAATAACTGTTCCTGAACCTGGTGGTGTGGGTCCTGAGGCTCCTGTACCTCCTTCCTGATGATTGAGGGGTAATAACTGTCCCTGAACCTGGTGGTGTGGGTCCTGAGGCTCCTGTACCTCCTTCCTGATGGTTGAGGGGTAATAACTGTTCCTGAACCTGGTGGTGTGGGTCCTGAGGCTCCTGTACCTCCTTCCTGATGATTGTGGGGTAATAACTGTCCCTGAACCTGGTGGTGTGGGTCCTGAGGCTCCTGTACCTCCTTCCTGATGGTTGAGGGGTAACAACTGTTCCTGAATCTGGTGGTGTGGGTCCTGAGGCTCCTGTACCTCCTTCCTGATGATTGTGGGGTAATAACTGTCCCTGAACCTGGTGGTGTGGGTCCTGAGGCTCCTGTAACTCCTTCCTGATGGTTGAGGGGTAACAACTGTTCCTGAATCTGGTGGTGTGGGTCCTGAGGCTCCTGTACCTCCTTCCTGATGATTGAGGGGTAATAACTGTCCCTGAACCTGGTGGTGTGGGTCCTGAGGCTCCTGTACCTCCTTCCTGATGGTTGAGTGGTAATAACTGTTCCTGAACCTGGTGGTGTGGGTCCTGAGGCTCCTGTACCTCCTTCCTGATGGTTGAGGGATAATAACTGTTCCTGAACCTGGTGGTGTGAGACCTGAGGCTCCTGTACCTCCTTCCTGATGGTTGAGGGGTAATAACTGTCTCTGAACCTGGTGGTGTGGGTCCTGAGGCTCCTGTACCTCCTTCCTGATGCTTGGGGGGTAATAACTGTTCCTGAACCTGGTGGTGTGGGTCCTGAGGCTCCTGTACCTCCTTCCTGATGGTTATGGGGTAATAACTGTTCCTGAACCTGGTGGTGTGGGTCCTGAGGCTCCTGTACCTCCTTCCTGATGGTTGAGGGGTAATAACTGTTCCTGAACCTGGTGGTGTGGGTCCTGAGGCTCCTGTACCTCCTTCCTGATGATTGAGGGGTAATAACTTTCCTGAACCTGGTGGTGTGGGTCCTGAGGCTCCTGTACCTCCTTCCTGATGATTGAGGGGTAATAACTTTCCTGAACCTGGTGGTGTGGGTCCTGAGGCTCCTGCACCTCCTTCCTGATGGCTGAGGGGTAATAACTGTTTCTGAACCTGGAGGTGTGGGTCCTGAGGCTCCTGCACCTCCTTCCTGATGGTTTAGGGATAATAACTGTTCCTGAACCTGGTGGTGTGGGTCCTGAGGCTCCTGTACCTCCTTCCTGATGATTGAGGGGTAATAACTGTCCCTGAACCTGGTGGTGTGGGTCCTGAGGCTCCTGTACCTCCTTCCTGATGGTTGAGGGGTAATAACTGTTCCTGAACCTGGTGGTGTGGGTCCTGAGGCTCCTGTACCTCCTTCCTGATGGTTGAGGGGTAATAACTGTTCCTGAACCTGGTGGTGTGGGTCCTGAGGCTCCTGTACCTCCTTCCTGATGATTGAGGGGTAATAACTGTCCCTGAACCTGGTGGTGTGGGTCCTGAGGCTCCTGTACCTCCTTCCTGATGGTTGAGGGGTAATAACTGTTCCTGAACCTGGTGGTGTGGGTCCTGAGGCTCCTGTACCTCCTTCCTGATGATTGTGGGGTAATAACTGTCCCTGAACCTGGTGGTGTGGGTCCTGAGGCTCCTGTACCTCCTTCCTGATGGTTGAGGGGTAACAACTGTTCCTGAATCTGGTGGTGTGGGTCCTGAGGCTCCTGTACCTCCTTCCTGATGATTGTGGGGTAATAACTGTCCCTGAACCTGGTGGTGTGGGTCCTGAGGCTCCTGTAACTCCTTCCTGATGGTTGAGGGGTAACAACTGTTCCTGAATCTGGTGGTGTGGGTCCTGAGGCTCCTGTACCTCCTTCCTGATGATTGAGGGGTAATAACTGTCCCTGAACCTGGTGGTGTGGGTCCTGAGGCTCCTGTACCTCCTTCCTGATGGTTGAGTGGTAATAACTGTTCCTGAACCTGGTGGTGTGGGTCCTGAGGCTCCTGTACCTCCTTCCTGATGGTTGAGGGATAATAACTGTTCCTGAACCTGGTGGTGTGAGACCTGAGGCTCCTGTACCTCCTTCCTGATGGTTGAGGGGTAATAACTGTCTCTGAACCTGGTGGTGTGGGTCCTGAGGCTCCTGTACCTCCTTCCTGATGCTTGGGGGGTAATAACTGTTCCTGAACCTGGTGGTGTGGGTCCTGAGGCTCCTGTACCTCCTTCCTGATGGTTATGGGGTAATAACTGTTCCTGAACCTGGTGGTGTGGGTCCTGAGGCTCCTGTACCTCCTTCCTGATGGTTGAGGGGTAATAACTGTTCCTGAACCTGGTGGTGTGGGTCCTGAGGCTCCTGTACCTCCTTCCTGATGATTGAGGGGTAATAACTTTCCTGAACCTGGTGGTGTGGGTCCTGAGGCTCCTGTACCTCCTTCCTGATGATTGAGGGATAATAACTTTCCTGAACCTGGTGGTGTGGGTCCTGAGGCTCCTGCACCTCCTTCCTGATGGCTGAGGGGTAATAACTGTTTCTGAACCTGGAGGTGTGGGTCCTGAGGCTCCTGCACCTCCTTCCTGATGGTTTAGGGATAATAACTGTTCCTGAACCTGGTGGTGTGGGTCCTGAGGCTCCTGCACCTCCTTCCTGATGGTTTAGGGATAATAACTTTCCTGAACCTGGTGGTGTGGGTCCTGAGGCTCCTGCACCTCCTTCCTGATGGTTTAGGGATAATAACTGTTCCTGAACCTGGTGGTGTGGGTCCTGAGGCTCCTGCACCTCCTTCCTGATGGTTGAGGGGGTAATAACTGTTCCTGAACCAGGTGGTGTGGGTCCTGAGGCTCCTGCACCTCCTTCCTGATGGTTGAGGGGGTAATAACTGTTCCTGAACCTGGTGGTGTGGGTCCTGAGGCTCCTGCACCTCCTTCCTGATGGTTGAGGGGTAATAACTGTCTCTGAACCTGGTGGTGTGGGTCCTGAGGCTCCTGCACCTCCTTCCTGATGGTTTAGGGATAATAACTTTCCTGAACCTGGTGGTGTGGGTCCTGAGGCTCCTGCACCTCCTTCCTGATGGTTTAGGGATAATAACTGTTCCTGAACCTGGTGGTGTGGGTCCTGAGGCTCCTGCACCTCCTTCCTGATGGTTGAGGGGGTAATAACTGTTCCTGAACCAGGTGGTGTGGGTCCTGAGGCTCCTGCACCTCCTTCCTGATGGTTGAGGGGGTAATAACTGTTCCTGAACCTGGTGGTGTGGGTCCTGAGGCTCCTGCACCTCCTTCCTGATGGCAGCAGCAAGAAGAGAGCTTCCAGGTGGAACTGCACAGCTCGGTAGGGATTGAAGAAACCACCATTCGAGGTGGACAGCGTAGAAACCCCCTGTTCACATTCAAATTCATCTATCGACATGGCATCGATACCTGCAGTGAAATGTCGTTGCCAGACAATGAGCCTTCGAATTCCCCGATGGATTCTCATAGATTCTCAGACATTGGGCCTTCGAATCTCCACGGACTCAGACCTCAACCTCCAGGCCTCCAGTGGACACCCGGGCTTCGATCTAGTAATTTTTCTCCCTGGACTTGTGTTGCCGCGATGGGGCAGAATGGCGCCCGTGGCTCTGTCGGAGGTTTGTGCCACCACCTTTGTGGCGGAGGGTCAGAGTTCGTCATGGCTCTCGGGTGAAAGGTGCAGCTCAGGCCCCTAATGTGAATTTAAAACCATCAGAGACAACAATAGACAATAGGTGCAGAAGTAGACCATTCGGCCCCTCGAGTCTGCACTGCAGAGTGCAACCGAAGGAGTTCTTCCTGTTTTCCATTTCAGGTTTACTTATCTATCATTTGTGTATTAACAACTGAAGACCAGACTCAGAAAAACAGTGACTTTCCCCAAGCAGTGAGGCTGATCAACACCACCACCCACTGACCCACCCCTCCACACCCCCAATCACCCACTGACCCACCCCTCCACACCCCCAATCACCCACTGACCCACCCCTCTACACCCCCAGTCACCCACTGACCCACCCCTCCACACCCCCAATCACCCACTGACCCACCCTTCTACACCCCCAACCACCCACTGACCCACCCCTCCACACCCCAAACACCCACTGACCCACCCTTCTACACCCCCAACCACCCACTGACCCACCCTTCTACACCCCCAAACACCCACTGACTCACCCCTCCGCACCCCCAATCACCCACTGACCCACCCCTCCACACCCCCAATCACACACTGACCCACCCTTCCGCACCCCCAACCACCCACTGACCCACCCCTCCACACCCCCAATCACACACTGACCCACCCTTCTACACCCCCAAACACCCAGTAACCCACCCCTACACACCCCCAATCACCCACTGACCCACCCCTCTACACTCCCCCAACCACCCACCGACCCACCCCTCTACACCCCCACCACCCACTGACCCTCCCCTCCACTCCCCCAATCACCTACTGACCCACCCCTCCACACCCCCAATCGCCCACTGACCCACCAGTCCACACCCCCCAATCACCCATTGACCCACCCCTCCACACCCCAATCACCCACTGACCCACCCCTCCACACCCCCAATCACCCACTGACCCATCCCTCCGCACCCCCAACCACCCACTGACCCACACCTCCACACCCCCAACCACCCACTGACCCACACCTCCACACCCCCAACCACCCACTGACCCACACCTCCACACCCCCAGTCACTCACTGACCCACCCCAACACACCTGCAGTCACCCATTAACCCACCCCTCCACACCCCCAACCACCCAGTGACCCACCCCTCCACACACCCCCAATCACCCACTGACCCACCCCTCCACACCCCCAATCACTCACTGACCCACCCCAACACACCCCCAGTTACCCACAGTTACACACCCTCCACACACACAGGAGCCTCAGGACCCACACCACCAGGTTCAGGAACAGTTATTACCCCTCAACCATCAGGAAGGAGGTACATGAGCCTCAGGTCCCACACCACCAGGTTCAGGAACAGTTATTACCCCTCAACCATCAGGAAGGAGGTACAGGAGCCTCAGGTCCCACACCACCAGGTTCAGGGACAGTTATTACCCCTCAACCATCAGGAAGGAGGTACAGGAGCCTTAGGACCCACACCACCAGGTTCAGGAACAGTTATTACCCCCTCAACCATCAGGAAGGAGGTACAGGAGCCTCGGGATCCACACCACCAGGTTCAGGAACAGTTATTATCCCATCAGGCCCTTGAACCACAGTTACTTGCCCCGTCACTGAAACCCTCAACCAAGGGACTCAATTTCAAGGACTCTTCACCTCACGTTCTTGATATTTATTCATTATTATTGTTTTTTTCTTTTATTTGCACAGTTCGTTGTCTTTTGCAGCTTGGTTGAACCCCCAATTCGGGCGGTCTTTCATTGATTCTGTTATGCTTATTATTCTATAGATTTATTGGGTATACACAGAAAAGAATTAATGTCAGGGTTGTATACGGTGACAGATATGTGTGTTTTGTTAGCTTGGTAAGTTTTGAGGAAGGGGGAATGTAGATTAAAGCTGATGGGTTGACCTTGTGCTCTGACGACAGTTGAGCTGGCCAGCCTGCTGGTGCGTAACGTCAGCTACGAGATCCCCTCGCTGAAGAAGCAGATCAGCAAGTGTCAGCAGCTGCAGCAGGAGTACGCCCGCAAGGAGATGGATTACGTCAACAACGCAGCCTCCCTGCGGGACAAGTTCTGCGCCTCCTGCAGGCAGTTCGGAATCACGGTACGTCGGCCCGCGGTCCGCTCTGCGCAATCCCTGGTCTGGCCAGACTCGGGATATTGTGCGACGTTTCCCGTGCTGGATCGTGACAGGAGTGGGATATTGGCTGGGAAGGGATCGGGGCCTGTATTGGCTGAGTCGGAATCGGGTTTATTATCATGGGAGATTGTAGGCTGCCTCCCAAACGGAGAGAAAATTCAGAAGTCCGAGGTGCAAAGGGACTTGGGAGTCCTTGGGGTTCCCTGCAGGTTAATTTGCAGCTTGATTCGGTGATGAGGAGGGCAAATGTGAAGCCACCGTTCTTTTTCAGGGGACTTGATCAGCCTGAGGTGGTTCATTTTGGTTGGTCAAATATGATGGCGGAATATAGTATTAATGGCAAGACTCTTGGCAGTGTGGAGGATCAGAGGGATCTTGGGGTCTGAGTCCATAGGATGCTCAAAGCAGCTGCGCAGGTTGACTCTGTGGTTAAGAAGGCATCTGGTGTTTTGGCCTTCATCAATCGTAGGATTGAGTTTAGGAGCTGAGAGGTAATGTTGCAGCTATATAGGACCCTGGTCGGATCCCACTTGGAGTACTGTGCTCAGTTCTGGTCGCCTCACTACAGGAAGGATGTGGAAACCATAGAAAGGGTGCAGAGGAGATTTACAAGGATGTTGCCTGGATTGGGGAGCGTGCCTTATGAGAATAGGTTGAGTGAACTCGGCCTTTTCTCCTTGGAGTGACGGAGGATGAGAGGTGACCTGATAGAGGTGGACAAGATGATGAGAGGCATTGATCGTGTGGATAGTCAGAGGCTTTTTTTCCCAGGGCTGAAATGGTTGCCACAAGGGGACACAGATTTAAGGTGCTGGGGAGTAGGTACAGAGGAGATGTCAGGGGTAAGTTTTTTACACAGAGAGTGGTGAGTGTGTGGAATGGGCTGCCGGTAACGGTGGTGGAGGCGGATACGATAGGGTCTTTTAAGAGACTCCTGAATAAGTACATGGAGTTTAAAAAAATAGAGGGCTATGGGTAAAGCCTAGGTCAGGGGTCAGCAACCTTTACCACTGAAAGAGCCACTTGGACCCGTTTCCCACAGAAAAGAAAACACTGGGAGCCGCAAAACCCGTTTGACATTTAAAATGAAATAACACTGCATACAACGGGTTTTTTTTGCCTTTATGCTATGTATAAACAAACTATAATGTGTTGCATTTATGAAATTGATGAACTCCTGCAGAGAAAACGAAATTACATTTCTGCATGCAACAAAAACATTTTGAACTCCAAAAAAAAGACGTTGGGTTGAAAGTTACTTTTAAGTAAAATACTCAATGTCTATTTGAGTCCTTCTTGTATTTATGAAAAACGCCGAACTTAAATTTTCCGCCAGCAGCAAACCAAAAATAACATCAGCCAGCTGTCAGCCTGAAAAATAAAAGGACTATTTCACTGAACAATGAAAAAATATGAATATACATAAAATAATAGGCAATTAAAATATTTATCATACTTGGTTAATGGGATTTCTGCTCCTGGACCTCAGCGCACAGCGTCTGCACATCAGGGCTGTATGACGTCACCTTCATCTTTACACAGGATCGCAAGCTGTCATCTGTGAGGTGTGCGCAATGTTTGTTTTTAATAAAGTTCATGTTGGAGAACACCTGCTCACTTACATATGTGGATCCAAAGATCGACAGGACTCAAAGCGCATACTTTTTAATGTTTACATAAATGTCGGGCATAGCATTCCATGTTTCGAACACAAGTTTGTCCGGTTTTGGAAGGTTTTCAATATCACTCCATTTGTGTTTCTGAGCAAGAACGGCCTTCTGACGGGCAACATCTTCAAGGTCTGCTGTCAAGCGTCTAAACTTGGACACCCATATGTCTTTGTCGGCTATGTCGGCCAGTTCCATCTCAAGATCAGGTTGACTCACACCTGCCAATGCAGTCGTATTCAGTAGGGAAGGATCGATGCTTAAGGGAGTGACCGGGAAGGATAATGTGTTTTTTTCCTCTCTGAACTCACAGAAGCGTTTCCCAAACGATGTTTGCATTGCGATGATTGCAGAATGTAAATACTCCGAAATTATCATGTCGTGACCGTGTTTGAACTCTCAAATTGGGGAAGTGAGACCATGTGCCTTTCTGTAAATCTCTGGCAAGCACTGTCAACTTGCGCTTGAATGCCAAAACATCCTCCAACATGTGCAGGGCTGTACGTCCTTACCCCGTTGAAGAGCTGTGTTCAGCGTGTTCAGGTGCGCTGTCATGTCTACCATGAAGTGTAGCTTTTCCAGCCACTCTGGCTGTTCCAGCTCAGGAAAGCTGAGCCCTTTGCTGCCCAGGAAAGTTTTCACTTCTTCCAGACACGCGACAAAGCGTTTCAGCACCTTCCGTCTGGACAGCCAGCGATAAAAACACGTTGTAGCGGTGTCAGTAAACTGCAGTCAAAGATAGCTTTATTCGAACTAAACAGCCTTGCTTTTAAGCCTCCCTCAACCCAGCCCCCATGGACGCAGATGCTGCAAAAGACGCGTACTCACAAACCCCCGTAGGCTATCTCCCTTAGCCGGAATGCTGGCTAATTGTTTCGGATGTGGCAGGAAATGTGTCGCCACACTTAGATTGTACAAGATCACCATAATCTTCAAATTTAGAATTACATTTCAAAAGCTAACAAACTAACATAAAATACATTTTAATTAAATACTGACCAATTATTTCCCAAAGCCACAGGGAGCCGCAGCACAGAGGTGAAAGAGCCACAAATGGCTCGGGAGCCGCAGGTTGCCGACCCCCGGCCTAGGTAGTTCTAAGGTAGGGAGATGTTCGGCACAGTTTTGTGGGCAGAAGGGCCTGTATTGTGCTGTAGGTTTTCTATGTCACTATGTACTGTGAGCAGTTGTGGGCCCCTTATCAAAGAAGGACGTGCTGACGTTGGTGACGGCTCAGAGGAGGTTCTAAGATTCAATGGCTTGTCATTTGAAGAGCGTTTGATGGCTCTGTGTCTGTATTCACTGGAATTCAGGAGACTGACGGGAGGGATCTCACTGAAACCTTTCGAACGGTGAAAGGCCTTGATAGAGTGGACGTGGAGAGGATGTTTCCTATAGTGGGGGAGTCTAGGACCAGAGGACACAGATAGAGTGGATGTGGAGAGGATGTTTCCTATAGTGGGGGAGTCTAGGACCAGAGGACACAGATAGAGTGGATGTGGAGAGGATGTTTCCTATAGTGGGGGAGTCTAGGACCAGAGGACAGCGATAGAGCGGATGTGGAGAGGATGTTTCCTATGGTGGGGGAGTCTAGGACCAGAGGACACAGGTAGAGTGGATGTGGAGAGGATGTTTCCTATAGTGGGGGAGTCTAGGACCAGAGGACACAGATAGAGTGGATGTGGAGAGGATGTTTCCTATAGTGGGGGAGTCTAGGACCAGAGGACACAGATAGAGTGGATGTGGAGAGGATGTTTCCTACAGTGGGGGAGTCCAGGACCAGAGGACACAGGTAGAGTGGATGTGGAGAGGATGTTTCCTATAGTGGGGGAGTCTAGGACCAGAGGACACAGATAGAGTGGATGTGGAGAGGATGTTTCCTATAGTGGGGGAGTCTAGGACCAGAGGACACAGATAGAGTGGATGTGGAGAGGATGTTTCCTACAGTGGGGGAGTCCAGGACCAGAGGACACAGATAGAGTGGATGTGGAGAGGATGTTTCCTATAGTGGGGGAGTCTAGGACCAGAGGACACAGATAGAGTGGATGTGGAGAGTATGTTTCCTATAGTGGGGGAGTCTAGGACCAGAGGACACAGAGAGACTGGATGTGGAGAGGATGTTTCCTATAGTGGGGGAGTCTAGGACCAGAGGACACAGATAGAGTGGATATGGAGAGTATGTTTCCTATAGTGGGGGAGTCCAGGACCAGAGGACACAGATAGAGTGGATGTGGAGAGGATGTTTCCTATAGTGGGGGAGTCTAGGACCAGAGGACACAGATAGAGTGGATGTGGAGAGTATGTTTCCTATAGTGGGGGAGTCCAGGACCAGAGGACACAGATAGAGTGGATGTGGAGAGGATGTTTCCTATAGTGGGGGAGTCTAGGACCAGAGGACACAGATAGAGTGGATGTGGAGAGGATGTTTCCTATAGTGGGGGAGTCCAGGACCAGAGGACACAGATAGAGTGGATGTGGAGAGGATGTTTCCTACAGTGGGGGAGTCCAGGACCAGAGGACACAGATAGAGTGGATGTGGAGAGGATGTTTCCTACAGTGGGGGAGTCCAGGACCAGAGGACACAGATAGAGTGGATATGGAGAGGATGTTTCCTATAGTGGGGGAGTCTAGGACCAGAGGACACAGATAGAGTGGATGTGGAGAGGATGTTTCCTACAGTGGGGGAGTCCAGGACCAGAGGACACAGATAGAGTGGATATGGAGAGGATGTTTCCTATAGTGGGGGAGTCTAGGACCAGAGGGCACAGATAGAGTGGATGTGGAGCGGATGTTTCCTACAGTGGGGGAGTCTAGGACCAGAGGACACAGATAGAGTGGATGTGGAGAGTATGTTTCCTATAGTGGGGGAGTCTAGGACCAGAGGACACAGAGAGACTGGATGTGGAGAGGATGTTTCCTATAGTGGGGGAGTCTAGGACCAGAGGACACAGATAGAGTGGATATGGAGAGTATGTTTCCTATAGTGGGGGAGTCCAGGACCAGAGGACACAGATAGAGTGGATGTGGAGAGGATGTTTCCTATAGTGGGGGAGTCTAGGACCAGAGGACACAGATAGAGTGGATGTGGAGAGTATGTTTCCTATAGTGGGGGAGTCCAGGACCAGAGGACACAGATAGAGTGGATGTGGAGAGGATGTTTCCTATAGTGGGGGAGTCTAGGACCAGAGGACACAGATAGAGTGGATGTGGAGAGGATGTTTCCTATAGTGGGGGAGTCCAGGACCAGAGGACACAGATAGAGTGGATGTGGAGAGGATGTTTCCTACAGTGGGGGAGTCCAGGACCAGAGGACACAGATAGAGTGGATGTGGAGAGGATGTTTCCTACAGTGGGGGAGTCCAGGACCAGAGGACACAGATAGAGTGGATGTGGAGAGGATGTTTCCTACAGTGGGGGAGTCCAGGACCAGAGGACACAGATAGAGTGGATGTGGAGAGGATGTTTCCTATAGTGGGGGAGTCTAGGACCAGAGGACACAGATAGAGTGGATGTGGAGAGGATGTTTCCTATAGTGGGGGAGTCTAGGGCCAGAGGGCACAGCCTCAGAAAAGATGGGCATCCATTAAAAACGGAGAAGAGGAAGAATTTCTTTAGCCAGAGGGTGGTGAATTTGTGGAATTAATTATCGCAGGCGGCTGTGGAGGCCGAGTCATTGGGTGTATTGAAAGCAGAGGTTGATGGGTTCCTGATTGGTCAGGGTGTGAAGGGATGGGGGGCAGGGGTGTGGTGGTGAAGGCAGGAGATTGGGGGGGTGAGAGGGTAATGGGTCAGCCATGACGCCACGGAGTCTCGATGGGCCAAATGGCCTCGATCTGCTCCTCTATCTCATGGTCTGATATCTACAAGTGATCTGAGTTCCACCTGGACCTTTGTTTAATATCCAGAACAACATCGTTCAGCACACCATCCACGGAACTGCTAACCCACCCATCCAAATGGTCGTACTCTGATCCGTAAATCTTACGATCCCATGGAAATTTCTTGTTTTGTGGCAGAGGTACGGCGCTCCCCCCATTTGCATATGCGGGGTGGGGCGGCTCCGTAGCGTAAGCATTAGCTGGGCTCTGTTGCACGGCTGACAGCCCAGGTTCAATTCCCGCCACTGACTGTCACGAGTCATGACCGGGCAGATTTCCTCTTGGTGCTCTGGTTCCCTCCTACAGTCCAAAGACCTGCAGGTTAATAGGCTATTTGTTCACGTGGCTGTGTTATTGGGCAGTACAGGCTTGTTTGGCCAGAAGACGCAGGAGCAGAATTAAGCCATCTGGCCCATCGAGTCTGCTCCGCCATTCGATCACGCTTGATCATCTTTTTCCCCCCTCCTCAGCCCCACTCCCCGGCCTCCTCCCCGTAACCTCCAATGCCGTGTCCAATCAAGAACCGATCAATCTCTGCCTTAAATACACCCAACAACCCGGCCACAGCTGCACGTGGCAACAGATTCCACAAATTCACCAGCCTCTGGCTAAAGAAATTTATCCGTGTCTCTGTTTTAAATGGACGCCCCTCTATCCTGAGGCTGTGCCCTCTTGTCCTAGACTCTCCCATCATGGGAAACATCCTTTCCACATCTACTCTGTCCACACTGAAAAAGGTTTCAGTGAGATTCCCCCCTCATCCTTCTGAATTCCAACGAGTACAGACCCAGAGCCGTCAAACGTCCCTCGTATGATAACCCTTTCATTCCTGGAATCATCCTTGTGAACCTCCTCTGAACCATCTCCAATGCCAGCACATCGTTTCTAAGATGTGGGGCCCAAAACTGTTCACAGTTCTCAAGGTGAGGCCTCACCAGTGCCTTATAAAGCCTCAGCATCACATCCCTGCTCTTGTAGTCTAGACCTCTTGAAATGAATGCTACATGGCATTTGCCTTCCTCACCAATGACTCGACCTGCAAGTTAACCTTCAGGGTGTTCTGCACAGGGACTCCCAACTCCCTTCGCATCTCAGATTTTTGGATTTTCTCCCCATTTAAAAAATGGTACTTCTACTACCAGAGTGCATGGCCGTGCATTTTCCAACACTGAATTTTATTTGCCACTTGCTTGCCCTTTCTCCTAATCTATGTAAGTTGTTCCGCATCTTACCTGTTTCCTCAACACTACCTGCCCCTCCACCAATCTTCGTATCATCTGCAAACTTGGCTACAAAGTCATCTATTCCATCATCTAAATCATTTGTATACAGCATAAAAAGAAGCGGTCCCAACACCGACCCCTGTGGAACACCACTAGTCACTGGCAGCTAACCAGAAAAGGATCCTTTTATTCCCACTCGCTGCCTCCTACCAATCAACCAATGTACTAATCATGTTAGTAACTTAACTTGATAAGCAGCCTCACGTGTGGCACCTTGTCAAAGGCTTTCTGAAAGTCCAAATATACAACATCGACTGCATCCCCTTTATCTACCCTAAGTGTAATCTGCACAAAGAGTTCCAACAGATTTATCAGGCAAGATTTTTCCTTAAGGAAACCATGCTGACTTTGTCCGATCTTGTCCTGTGTCACCAAGTACTCCATCACCTCACCCTTAACAATTGACTCCAACACCTTCCCAACCACTGAGGTCAGGCTAACTGGTCTATCATTTCCTTTCTGCTGTCTCCCTCCTTTCTTAAAGACTGGAGTGACATTTGCGATTTTCCAGTCCTCTGGCACCATGCCAGAGTCCTTGATTTTTGAAAGATCATTACTAATGTCTCCACAATCTCTACCGCTACCTCTTTCAGAAGTCTAGGGTGCAGTTCATCTGGTCCAGGTGACTTAAGTACCTTTAGGTCTTTCAGCTTTTTTGAGCACCTTCTTACTTGTAACAGTAACTGTACTCACTTCTCTTCCCTCGCACCCTTCAACATCTGGCACACTGCTAGTGTCTTCCACAGTGAAGACTGATGCAAAATACTCATTTAGTCCACCTGCCATCTCCTTGTCCGCCATTATTATTTCTCCTGCCTCATTTTCTAGCGGTCCTATATCCACTCTCATCTCTCTTTTATTTTTTTACATACTTGAAAAAGTTTTTACTATCCACTTTGATATTGTTTGATATTTTTCCCCTCCTAATGATTCTTCTAGTTGCTCTCTGTACGTTTTTAAAAGCTTCCCAATCCTTTAAAAGTCTTCCCACTGATTGTTGCGTGCCTTCTTTTTTGCTTTTACATTTCCTTTGACTTCCCTTGTCAGCCGCAGTTGTACTATTTTTGCTTTTTTACCATCTGCCCTACCCTGAGTCCCTTCACTCCGGTTCCCACCCCCCCCCGCCAAGTTAGCTTAAACCCTCCCCGACAGCTCTAACAAACCTGCCCGCGAGAATATTGGTCCCCCTCGGGTTCAGGTGCAACCCGTCGCTTTTGAACAGGTCACACCTCCCCCCAGGGGAGGTCCCAGTGATCCAAGAACCTGAAGCCCTGCCCCCTGCACCAGCTTCTCAGCCACGCACGTATCTGCCAAATCATCCTGTTTCTGCCCTCACTGGTGTGTGGCACAGGCGGCTGTCCAGAAATTATTACCCAGGAGGTCCTGCTCCCCAGTTCTCTAAATTCTCTCTTCAGGACCCCCTTGCTCTTCCTTCCTGTGTCACAGCTACCAAGACATCTAGCTGCTCCCCCTCCCTCCCTCCCCAAAATGCTGAGGGCGCGATTCAAGACGTCCCTGATCTGAGAAGTGTCTGTTCTCGTGCATAGAACCTAGAATAGTACAGCACAGTACAGGCCCTTCGGCCCACAATGTTGTGCCGACCCTTAAACCCTGCCTCCCATATAACCCCCCACCTTAAATTCCTCCATATACCTGTCTAGTAGTCTCTTAAACTTCACTAGTGTATCTGCCTCCACCACTGATTCAGGCAGTGCATTCCACGTACCAACCACTCTCTGAGTGAAAAACCTTCCTCTAATATCCCCCTTGAACTTCCCTCCCCTTAAAGCCATGTCCTCTTGTACTGAGCAGTGGTGCCCTGGGGAAGAGGCGCTGGCTGTCCACTCTGTCTATTCCTCTTAATATATCGTATTCCTCTATCATGTCTCCTCTCATCCTCCTTCTCTCCGGAGAGTAAAGCCCTAGCTCCCTAAATCTCCGATCATAATCCATACTCTCTAAACCAGGCAGAGTCCTGGTAAATCTCTTCTGTACCCTTTCCAATGCTTCCACATCCTTCCTGTAGTGAGGCGACCAGAACTGGACACAGTACTCCAAGTGTGGCCTAACCAGAGTTTTACAGAGCAGAATATCTATAGCTAGGGTGCCCAAGACTTTTGCACAATACTATAGTAATTTTACACGTATTGCTGCCTCAAAAAAAAACAGATTTCATGCCACATGTGAGTGATGATAAACCTGGGTCTCTATTGTGGACTGAGAGTGGGAAAGGGGGCAGGGAGAGGGGAATCGTGGTTGGGAAAAGGTGGAGGGAGAGGGGAATCGTGGTTGGGAAAAGGTGGAGGGAGAGGGGAATCGTGGTTGGGAAAAGGTGGAGGGAGAGGGGAATCATGGTTGGGAAAAGGTGGAGGGAGAGGGGAATCGTGGTTGGGAAAAGGTGGAGGGAGAGGGGAATCGTGGTTGGGAAAAGGTGGAGGGAGAGGGGAATCATCGTTGGGAAAAGGTGGAGGGAGAGGGGAATCGTGGTTGGGAAAAGGTGGAGGGAGAGGGGAATCGTGGTTGGGAAAAGGTGGAGGGAGAGGGGAATCGTGGTTGGGGAAAGGGGAAGGGAGAGGGGAATCGTGGTTGGGAAAAGGGGAAGGGAGAGGGGAATCATCGTTGGGAAAAGGTGGAGGGAGAGGGGAATCGTGGTTGGGAAAAGGTGGAGGGAGAGGGGAATCATCGTTGGGAAAAGGTGGAGGGAGAGGGGAATCGTGGTTGGGAAAAGGGGAGGGAGAGGGGAATCGTGGTTGGGGAAAGGGGAAGGGAGAGGGGAATCGTGGTTGGGAAAAGGGGAAGGGAGAGGGGAATCGTGGTTGGGGAAAGGGGAAGGGAGAGGGGAATCGTGGTTGGGGAAAGGGGAAGGGAGAGGGGAATCGTGGTTGGGGAAAGGGGAAGGGAGAGGGGAATCGTGGTTGGGAAAAGGGGGAGGGTGAGGGGAATCGTGGTTGGGGAAAGGGGAAGGGAGAGGGGAATCGTGGTTGGGGAAAGGGGAAGGGAGAGGGGAATCGTGGTTGGGGAAAGGGGAAGGGAGAGGGGAATCGTGGTTGGGAAATGGGGGAGGGAGAGGGGAATCGTGGTTGGGAAAAGGGGGAAGGGAGAGGGGAATCGTGGTTGGGAAAAGGGAAGGGAGATCACGGTTGTAAGCATCTGTCATCCTCGTCTTTTTGCCCCCGATCAGGGAAAGGACGTTAGGCAGGAGCTACTCTCTCTCTGTAAGGATCTCCCGTCCGCGCTCAATGATATCGCCGAGGGAGCCAGAGATCTCACGGACATCATCGAGTTGTACGAAGCCTGTGTGGAGTTTGTTTGCGGCCGGTAAGTCTGCGACAGTTGCTGGGATTCTCCACCGCCGTTCCCCGTTCCACCGGGATGCTCCCGCACTCCCTTTCCACCGGGATTCGTTGCTCGTTGTAGCGGAATGTGGTTTTCTCAGTGACCCCGGTCATCCTGTTGTACCGCGGGGGGTCAGCGGCCCCCCCCCCCCCCCCCCCGGGCCGCGGCTGGTGCTCAGCAGAAGTGGAAGGGTGTTACGTTCTCTGTTTGACAGGGTTATTGGGGATTACGGGACAGGCGGGGGGAGCCGGTGTGGTAGCACAGCGGTCAGCTTAACGCTCTATGCTTAACGCCAGCGATCACCCCCCGTCCGTTGGGAGCGTGCGCGTTCTCCCAGTGTGTTTCCTCCTACGGTCCAGCGACGTTCCGGGCAGTGAGTTGTGGCCACGCTCTGTCGGTGGTGGGGGAGCGTACCGACACTTGTGGGCTGCCCCCTGCACGTCCTCGGACTGCGTCGGCCGTTGACGCAAGCGCCGTCTTTCGCTGTATGTTTCAATGCACGGTCCCGTGTAAAAGTCATTGGCGTGTCTGTGTGTAAAGCCAGGGGGCCTAAGGCTTTTGCACAGTACTGTAGTAATTCTATCTATCGCACTGTACTGCTGCCGCATAAAAAAACAAATTTCATGACGTGTGTGAGTGATGATAAACCCGATTCTGATACGGGTCTCTGTTGTGGACTGAGAGTGGGAAGGGGGGCAGGGAGAGGGAATCATGGTGGGGAAAAGGAGGAGAGGGGAATCATGGTGGGGAAAAGGGGAAGGGAGAGGGAATCATGGTGGGGAAAAGGAGGAGAGGGGAATCATGGTGGGGAAAAGGGGAAGGGAGAGGGAATCATGGTGGGGAAAAGGAGAAGGGAGAAGGGGAATCATGGTTGGGAAAAGGGGAAGGAAGAGGGGAATCATGGTTGGAAAATGGGAAGGGAGAGGGAAATCATGGTTGGGAAAGGGGGAAGGGAGAGGGGAATTGTGGGTGGGAAAAGGGGAAGGGAGAGGGGAATTGTGGGTGGGGTAAGGGGAAGGGAGAGGGGAATCATGGTGGGGAAAGGGGAAGGGAGAGGGAAATCATGGTTGGGAAAAGGGGAAGGGAGAGGGGAATCATGGTGGGGAAAAGGGGAAGGGAGAGGGGAATCATGGTTGGGAAAAGGGGGAGGGAGAGGGGAATCGTGGTTGGGGAAAGGGGAAGGGAGAGGGGAATCATGGTTGGGAAAAGGGGAAGGGAGAGGGGAATTGTGGGTGGGGTAAGGGGAAGGGAGTGGGGGAATCATGGTTGGGAAAGGGGAAGGGAGAGGGGAATTGTGGGTGGGGTAAGGGGAAGGGAGAGGGGGAATCATGGTTGGGAAAGGGGAAGGGAGAGGGGAATCATGGCTGGGAAAAGGGGAATGGAGTGGGAAGCACCAGAGAGACATTCTGTAACGATCAATAAACCGATTGTTTGGAATCGGATGACCTTGCCTGGTGTCTCAGGGCTGGGTGTGTCTCTACCCCCGACCCCTGGCACTCCTTCTCTGTCCCCTGTCCCCACACCCCTCCCGCGGCGCTCCACCCTCACTATTCCCAACATCCTTTGCTCCCGTCAGATTTACAAACTCGCTCTCCGCTCCGCGTTGACAAACACAGTACTCTGCAAAAGTTTTGGGCACCCTGGCTATATCAATGCCTAAGACATGTGACATATAAAACAAATCTTTATTCTTCACACGATGGCAGATGAGCTGATCGAACGACGCTTCCTCCCACGATTTTAAAGATCTGTCACATGCAGATCGCAACATCTGCACAGTGAACCACGAACACAAGCTAGTCTGCAGGTGCTGAAATTCAGACACACACATAGACGCACGCACAACACACAAACCACTGAGCAGGTCGGGCAGCGTCTGTGGAAATGAATAAACAATCGATGTTTATTAATGGATTTATTTGTGTTTGTTTACTTATCCAGTGTTTTGGGCTGAGAGGTCTCATTTCCGTAGGTGCTGCCTGACCTGCTGAGTTCCTTAGGTGTTTTGTGCCTGTGTGCGTTGCCTCGAAACCTGCAGTGGGGCGTGTGTAGTGCCCGCGAGTGTTGCCAGGCTGCCAGTGCGTCGCTAACCCTAACCCCTACGTCTCTGGAATGTGGGTGCCCGTAGGAAACCCACGTGGCCACGGGGGTAGGACGTAGGAATTGATCCCCGATCGCTGGTGTTTTAAGTTGACATTAGAGACGCTGCATTACCATGCCAAGTACACCACCAGCCCCGGCATCCCAACCTCTGTGCAAAACAACAACAATTTACCCTGCTCAACCCTTAGGACGGCCAGTAAGTTGCCACGTCTTCATCCTCCCCCTTCAACTATCTGAATCAGGCTTATTATCACTGACATGTATCGTAAAATTTTCTGTGGCCGCAGAAGGATGCAATACTTGAAAACCCAATATATCACCTTCATTATGTGTTGTGTCATATGACATCATCATTATGTGCTGTGTCGTATGACATCATCGTGTGCCATGTCACATGACATTAAGGAAGAAATAGCGAGACATTTAGAAAGGAGAGGTCCCATTAGACAGATGCAGCATGGATTCAGAAAGGGCAGGTCCTGTTTGACAAACGTACTGGAGTTCTTTGAGGACATAATGAGTGCAGTGGATAGAGGGGAACAGGTGGATGTCGTCTACTTGGATTTCCAGAAGGTGTTCGATAAGGAGCCGCACAAGAGACTTATAAATACGATACAGATACATGGAGTTGGGGGAAGTGTATTGGCATGGATAGTGATTGGTTAACCGATAGAGGCAGAGAGTTGGTATAAATGGGTGTTTCTCCGGTTGGCAGTCAGTGGTGAGTGGGGTGTCGCAGGGGTCGGTGCTGGGCCCGCAGCTGTTTACCATTTACATTGATGATTTGGAAGAGGGGACTGAGTGTTTCGGAGGAAAATTTGCTGCTGACACTAAACTGAGTGGAAAAGCAAATTGTACAGAGAATGTGGAGAGTCTGCAGAGGGATATAGATAGGTTAAGTGAGTGGACCGAGTTCTGGCAGATGGAATACAACGTTGGTAAATGTGGGATCATCCACTTTGGAAGGAATAATAGAAGAGCAGATTATTATTTAAATGGTAAAAGATTACAGCATGCTGCTGTGCAGAGGGGCTTGGGAGTGCTTGTGCATGAATCACAAGAAGTCGGCTTGCAGGAATTGAAATGAGGGATTGAATTCAAGAGCAGGGAGGTCATGCTGCAACTATACAGGGTACTGGTGAGGCCGCACCTGGAGTACTGTGTGCAGTTCTGGTCTCCGTACTTGAGGAAGGATATACTGGCTTTGGAGGCGGTGCAGAGAAGATTCACCAGGTTGATTCCAGGAATGAAGAGGTTAATCCATGAGGAGAGATTGAGTCGCCTGGGACTATACTCTGGAATTCAGAAGAATGAGAGGGGGTCTTATAGAGACATACAAAACTTTGAAAGCTGTAGATAAGATAGAGGCAGGAAAGTTGTTTCCATTGGTAGGTGAGACTAGAACTAGGGGACATTGTCTCAAGATTCAGGGGAGAAGACTTGGGACGGAGATGAGGATGAACTGTTTTTCCCAGAGAGTGGTGAATGTGGAATTCTCTGCCCAGGGAAGCAGTTGAGGCTTCCTCACTAAATCTATTTAAGAAACACTTTGATAGGTTTTTACATAGCAGGGGAATTAAGGGTTATGGGGAAAAGGCAGGTAGATGGAGCTGAGTTTACGGACAGATCAGCCATGATCTTATTGAATGGCGGGACAGGCTCGATGGGCCGGATGGCCGACTCTGCTCCTATTTCTTATGTTCTTATGTTATCGTCATTATGTACCGTGTCGTATGACGTGGGCGAACACGGTCTTTGACCATGATTGTTCTGGGCATATCTTTCTACAGAAGTGGTTTGCCATTGCCTTCTTCTGGGGCAGTGTCTTTACAAGACGGGTGTCCCCCGGCCATTATCAACACTTGTCAGAGATTGTCTGCCTGGCGTCAGTGGTCGCATCACCAGGACTTGTGATCTGCACCGGCTGCTCGTACGACCGTCCACCACCTGCCCCCACGGTTTCACGTGACCCTGATCGGAGGGGGGGGGGGGTTGCTAAGCAGGGGCTACACCTTGCCCAAGGGTGACCCGCAGGCTAGCGGAGGGAAGGAGCATCTTGCACCTCCTTTGGTAGAGATGCATCTCCACCCCACCACCTATTTTTGTAGATGAACAGCGGAAGGAATAGCGTTTATGGGTTCGAGGACCGTTTGAAAATCTGACAGTAGACGGGAAGAAGCTGTTCCTAAATCATTGGACGTGGAACTACAGTACAGACCAGGCCCTTCGGCCCGCAATGCTATGCCGACCTCCTAACCTACTGTAAGATCAGCCTAACCTGAGAGTTCCCAACCTCAGGTCCATGGGCTCCTTGCTTGATGGTCCTGGTCCAATCTCACCCTTCCCACCTACGGAGCTCTCTGCTTTTTTATCGTCCGTGTACCTGTCTTAAGGAGTTTCTTAATTGCCCTTAATGTCTCATTCAGTATTTTTATTAACGTATACGAGAATATATAACAAATACAGAGTATATATATTAAAAAATTACTAACAGAATACAGACAATAGAAAAATGGAACTGTATAGGACTGAGTAACATGTGTGTATATAGTACTCCAGTAATGATTACTAATACTGCAAATTTATAAAGAGTATACATAAGGAATTTTATATATATATATTAAAAAAATCTAGCCCCTACCCAGAAAGCCAATGGGCAAGAACAAGGAAAAAGATTTTTTTTTAAAGTGTCACTAAGTTGTTAACAAAGAATAACATAATTAATAACAGCTACGTAAAACAAAACCTCACAACTACTACTCTTAGTTCACAAAAGGACCCCATTTTGTATAAAAGTACTGTACTGAATTAGAAATAGAACGCTGGATCTTCTCCAAACTAAGATGAGTCGTAATGTCTTCAAACCACTGCATATGAGTAGGAGAGACTGCTTCTTTCCATTTAAGCAAAATCCATCTTCTTTTAAGCAAAATTGCCCTTAATGTCAAGTATCAGTATTCGTTAAAAATTAAAACTTCCTTTTTTCACTTCTGTTTGGTATTTATTGTAGAAATGTGATGAAACGTATCTGTATTGCGCACGGAACCAAGTTTCCAAACACATATGGTTGTGATTGCATTTGTGGTTTCTAAATGACAATGGACTGGAACCGAACTGAACTGAAGAGTCGAGAACACCCTTGTGTGTAACCTGCGCAATCCTGTGAGACCCAGTTCTTCAAATCAGTGAGGACGGTTGTACAATTACACTTACAGTTGGGGTCTGTTAATGGGGAAAACCCCCAATGGAAGTGGAAATGTTCAGATTCAATTCAGATAATTCCCATTGTATGTGAAATCCCATCACCAGATTTAATTGTTTGAGAAACAAGTGCTTGAATTAATCCGTAAATATTCAAGTATCTACAGTTATTCAGGCTTGGTCGGGTTTCCCAATGCTGTTGGGTTAACTTGCTTCAGTGCTTCTTGTAAACTGAAGTTTTTTTAAGCCTGTGTGAATATTGCTGTTGATGCCTGTTTTCGAGGAGCACTGGTTCAGATTAATTCAACCACTTGTTTCTCAAACAATTAAAAAAAATTAAAAACTTTTAAGGAAATGGCAGGCACCCACCCTCCTCCTTCGCCTGTCCGTCCAGCATCTACCTCCAAGCTCGAGGACCCACTCCTCGTGCCCACAAGACAGAGGAGCAGAATTGGAGCACAGTTTTCTGTCTGTTCCACTATTCCATCATGGGTGATCTATCATCCCTTTCAACCCCATTCTCCTGCCTTCTGCCCCGTAACCCTTGATGCCTTGACTAATCAAGAACCCGTCAACCTCCCCTTTAAATGTACCCAACGACTTGTCTCCCCCAGACATCAGCGGCAATGAATTCCACATTCTCCACCTTCCAGCTGAAGAAACGCCTGCTCGCCTCTGTTCTAAGGGACACGCTTGTGTTCTGAGGCTGTGTCCTACGTTCCCAGACACTGACCCCCCCCCCACACACAACGGGAAACGTCCTGCCCCTCCTGTCCCACCTCACTGGATTTGGCAGCTGAGCAATTATCGGAATCAGCTTTAACGTCACCGGCATATGTAGTGCAAAAAGAGAGAGAAAAATGTAGTGAGGTAGTGTTCACGGGTTCAACGTCCATTTAAGAGTCGGATGGCAGAGGGGAAGAAGCTGTTCCTGAATCGCTGAGTGTGTGTCTTCAGGCTCCTGTACCTCCTCCCTGATGGCAGAGGGGAAGAAGCTGTTCCTGAATCGCTGAGTGTGAGGGAGCGGTATTGAACCTGTTTTAGATGTTGGGACCACTCTCCTGAATCCTCCCGGTCAGCAGGGTACGGTATTGAACCTGTTTTAGATGTTGGGACCACGCTCCTGAATCCTCCTCACACTCCCGGTCAGCAGGGGGCGGTATTGAACCTGTTTTCGATGTTGGGACCACTCTCCGGAATCCTCCTCACACTCCCGGTCAGCAGGGGGCGGTATTGAACCTGTTTTAGATGTTGGGACCACTCTCCTGAATCCTCCCGGTCAGCAGGGGGCGGTATTGAACCTGTTTTAGATGTTGGGACCACTGTCCTGAATCCTCCTCACACTCCTGGTCAGCAGGGGGTGGTATTGAACCTGTTTTAGATGTTGGGACCACTCTCCTGAATCCTCCCGGTCAGCAGGAGGCGGTATTGAACCTGTTTTAGATGTTGGGACCACTCTCCTGAATCCTCCCGGTCAGCAGGGGGCGGTATTGAACCTGTTTTAGATGTTGGGACCACTCTCCTGAATCCTCCCGGTCAGCAGGGGGCGGTATTGAACCTGTTTTAGATGTTGGGACCACTCTCCTGAATCCTCCTCACACTCCCGGTCAGCAGGGGGCGGTATTGAACCTGTTTTCGATGTTGGGGCTGCTCTCCTGAATCCTCCCGGTCAGCAGGGGGCGGTATTGAACCTGTTTTAGATGTTGGGACCACTCTCCTGAATCCTCCCGGTCAGCAGGAGGCGGTATTGAACCTGTTTTAGATGTTGGGACCACTCTCCTGAATCCTCCCGGTCAGCAGGGGGCGGTATTGAACCTGTTTTAGTTGTTGGGACCACTCTCCTGAATCCTCCCGGTCAGCAGGGGGCGGTATTGAACCTGTTTTAGATGTTGGGACCACTCTCCTGAATCCTCCCGGTCAGCAGGGGGCGGTATTGAATCTGTTTTAGATGTTGGGACCACTCTCCTGAATCCTCCTCACACTCCCGGTCAGCAGGGGGCGGTATTGAACCTGTTTTAGATGTTGGGGCTGCTCTCCTGAATCCTCCCGGTCAGCAGGGGGCGGTATTGAACCTGTTTTAGATGTTGGGGCCACTCTCCTGAATCCTCCTCACACTCCCGGTCAGCAGGGGGCGGTATTGAACCTGTTTTAGATGTTGGGACCACTCTCCTGAATCCTCCCGGTCAGCAGGGGGCGGTATTGAACCTGTTTTGAGTCCTGACGAAGGGTCTCGGCCCAAAACGTTGACAGTGCTTTTCCCTGTAGATGCTGCCTGGCCTGCTGTGTTCCACCAGCATTTTGTGTGTGTTGGTTGTCACAACTCCCTGATTTCGATCCTGTTCAGTGTCCCCCTGCCCTCCCCCCTACCAGACGGTGATGCAGCCAGTTAGAATGCTCTCCACGGTACATCTGTAGAAATTTGCTGGAGAGTTTGGTGACGGATCGAAACCCCTCAAACTCCTAATGAAATATAGCCGATGATGAGCCTTCTTCATAATTACGTCAGTTTATTGGGCCCAGGAAAGATCCTATGAGCCGTTCACCCAGGAACTTGAAACTGCTCGCCCTTTCTACTGCTGATCCCTCTCGATGAGGACTGGGGGGGGGGGGGTGTGTTCTCCCGACTTCCCCTTCCTGAAGTCCATAATCACATTGGTGAAGGAAGAGCAGTAGATGCAGTGTATATGGATTTCAGCAAGGCATTTGATAAGGTACCCCATGCAAGGCTTATTGAGAAAGTAAGGAGGCACGGGATCCAAGGGGGCATTGCTTTGCGGATCCAGAATTGGCTTCCCCACAGAAGGCAAAGAGTGGTTGTAGAGGGTTCGTATCCTGCATGGAGGCCGGTGACCAGTGGTGTGCCTCAGGGATCTGTTCTGGGACCCCTACTCTATGTGATTTTTATAAATGACCTGGATGAGGAAGTGGAGGGATGGGATAGTACGTTTGCTGATGACACAAAGGTTGGGGGTGTTGTGGATAGAGTGGAGGGCTGTCAGAGGTTACAGTGGGACATCGATAGGATGCAGAGCTGGGTTGCGAAGTGGCAGATGGGAGTTCAACCCAGATAAGCGCGAAGTGGTTCATTTTGGTAGGTCAAATATGAAGGCAGAATATAATGTTAAAGGCTAGTCTCTTGGCAGTGGGGAGGATCAGTGGGATCTTGGAGTCCGAGTCCATTGGACTCTGGGGCGTTGGCCCCGGGATAGATCCTCAGCGATATCGACACCCAGCGGCTTGAGGTTGCTCGCCCTCTCCGCTTGTAAGTAACAGTGGTGTTGTGTGTTGTGGTTGACAGTGTCCCCGAGCCCAGCGTCCCACTGCTGAAGTACATTCAGAGCCGGGGAAACACGACCGTCTACGAATGGAGAACGGGACAGGCGCCGACGACTGTTGAGCGGACAGTCACCAACGAACCCGCAGAGGACACGGACACTGTGAGTTGTATCCCTGATGTGTGCTCTACCTGAGCCCCCTTTGCCACTGGGTCTTTGAGCTCTTCCTTTGCGAATGACATGCGTAACCTTGTCTGTGCTGATTGGTTTCTACCAACATGATTAGGTACAGTTATTACCCCTCAACCATCAGGAAGGAGGTACAGGAGCCTCAGGACCCCCACCACCAAGTTCAGGAATAGTTATTACCCCTCAACCATCAGGAAGGAGGTACAGTAGCCTCAGGACCCCCACCACCAAGTTCAGGAATAGTTATTACCCCTCAACCATCAGGAAGGAGGTACAGGAGCCTCAGGACCCCCACCACCAAGTTCAGGAATAGTTATTACCCCCTCAACCATCAGGCTCTTGAACAAAAGGGGGTAACTTGATTCAACTTCACCCACCGCATCACTGAACTGTTTCCACAACCAATAGACTCACTTTCAAGGACTCTTCACCTCATGTTCTCAATATTTATTGCCTATTTATTCATTCATTCATTCATTTATTTATTACTATTATTTCTTTTTGTATTTGCACAGTTTGTTGTCTTCTACACACTGGTCGAACGTCCAAGTTGGTGAGGTCTTTCACTGATTCTGTTATGGTTATTATTCTGTAGATTTATTGAGTATGCCCACAAAGAAATGAATCTCAGGGCCGTATATGGTGACATAGACGGACTTTGATAATAAGCTTACATTGAATTCAGAGCGTGGATCGAAATCTCTTGGGTTGGCCTACAACACAAGTGAGACACAAGGGCTCGGGTAGGTTATATTCAGAGAACAGGTGAGGGGGGGGGGGGAACTAGAATGGGGAAGCAACAGAAGTAAAGCTTCAGAAAGCTAAGTGTATTGACGAAGTACGCATGCAGTACACAGCCCGGAGACTGGTCTTCCCGCAGACAGCCAGGAGGCAATGAAACGCCACAGGACCCGTTCCAAGGGAAAAAAAATCAAACACCCAACGGGCAAGTGTGAAAAAGAACAAGTCGCGCGGACGGCAGGGGAGAAAAAAAACATCGAGGGAGTTGGACACAGATTATTAAATGTCAAACCACAGAGTCCTTGAACCAGTCCAGGAACGTTCAGATCAGTTCAGTGCTGTTGACTGTGGGCCACGGAGACAGTCTGCCCCGACCCTTCCCCATCGAAATGGCACAACCTACCACACACACAGAGCACCGATCCCTAAATGCTGTGGCTCAGCGCCACAGGAGCAAAATTCCTCAAATATTCGATTATGAGGAAATACAGCCCTCGTTCATTGGCATTTAGAAATGATACAATGTTCCTTCAGAGTGATACCACAAAACAGAAAAGCAGGACAAACCAAAGACTGGCATTGACAAAACCACATAGTTACAGCAGATAGTTACAGCAGTGCAGAGCAATACCATAATTTGATGAAAGCAGACAATGGGCACGGTAAAAAAAAAGTCTCAAGTCCCAATCGACTCCGATAGTCCCGATATCAGGCAGCAAAAAGGGCGAAACTCTCCCTGCCATAAACTTCCAGGCACCGACAACTGACGCATCGGAAGTACCCGACCACAGCAGACTCTGAGTCCGTCCGAAAACTTCGAGCCTCCGACCAGCCCCTCCGATACAGCCTCCCGAGCGCCTTTGACCTCGTCCCGGCCGCCGAAGCGAGCAAAGCCGAGGTCTCGGAGACCTTCTCCTCCGGAGATTCCGGACCACACAGTAGCAGCGGCAGCGAAGCGGGCATTTCAGAGGTTTCTCCGGATGTTCCCCCCTGCTCTCACGCCTGTCTCCGTCACATCAGGATTATGCACGGATCCCCTACTTAACGCGGAACGGATATCCATTCTCCAGAGAGGCCGCGTGCACCGCCATCTTCTCCACCTCCTCTTCCTATCTGTAAATTACACTGAAAAGTATACACTGAAATATATATATATTTTTTTAAAAACGTTCAATAAGTAGTGCAAAAAGAGAGAAAAAAAAGCAGTGAGGTGGCGTTCGTGGGTTCAATGTCCATTCAGAAATCTGATAGCAGCGGGAACGAAGCTGTTCCTGAATCGTTGAGTGTGTGTCCAGGCTCCTGTACCTCCTCCCTGATGGCAGAGGGGAAGAAGCTGTTCCTGAATCGTTGAGTGTGTGTCTTCAGGCTCCTGTACCTCCTCCCTGGTGGCAGAGGGGAAGAAGCTGTTCCTGAATCGCTGAGTGTGTGTCTTCAGGCTCCTGTACCTCCTCCCTGATGGCAGAGGGGAAGAAGCTGTTCCTGAATCGTTGAGTGTGTGTCTTCAGGCTCCTGTACCTCCTCCCTGGTGGCAGAGGGGAAGAAGCTGTTCCTGAATCGCTGAGTGTGTGTCTTCAGGCTCCTGTACCTCCTCCCTGATGGCAGAGGGGAAGAAGCTGTTCCTGAATCGTTGAGTGTGTGTCTTCAGGCTCCTGTACCTCCTCCCTGGTGGCAGAGGGGAAGAAGCTGTTCCTGAATCGTTGAGTGTGTGTCTTCAGGCTCCTGTACCTCCTCCCTGATGGCAGAGGGGAAGAAGCTGTTCCTGAATCGTTGAGTGTGTGTCTTCAGGCTCCTGTACCTCCTCCCTGATGGCAGAGGGGAAGAAGCTGTTCCTGAATCGTTGAAAGTGCGTCTTCAGGCTCCTGTACCTCCTCCCTGATGGCAGAGGGGAAGAAGCTGTTCCTGAATCGCTGAGTGTGTGCCTTCAGGCTCCTGTACCTCCTCCCCGATGGCAGAGGGGAAGAAGCTGTTCCTGAATCGTTGAGTGTGTGTCTTCAGGCTCCTGTACCTCCTCCCTGATGGCAGAGGGGAAGAAGCTGTTCCTGAATCGTTGAGTGTGTGTCTTCAGGCTCCTGTACCTCCTCCCTGATGGCAGAGGGGAAGAAGCTGTTCCTGAATCGTTGAGTGTGTGTCTTCAGGCTCCTGTACCTCCTCCCCGATGGCAGAGGGGAAGAAGCAGTTCCTGAATCGTTGAGTGTGTGTCTTCAGGCTCCTGTACCTCCTCCCCGATGGCAGAGGGGAAGAAGCAGTTCCTGAATCGTTGAGTGTGTGTCTTCAGGCTCCTGTATCCCCTCCCTGATGGCAGAGGGGAAGAAGCTGTTCCTGAATCGTTGTGTGTGTGTCTTCAGGCTCCTGTACCCCCTCCCTGATGGCAGAGGGGAAGAAGCTGTTCCTGAATCGTTGAGTGTGTGTCTTCAGGCTCCTGTACCCCCTCCCTGATGGCAGAGGGGAAGAAGCTGTTCCTGAATCGTTGTGTGTGTGTCTTCAGGCTCCTGTACCCCCTCCCTGATGGCAGAGGGGAAGAAGCTGTTCCTGAATCGTTGAGTGTGTGTCTTCAGGCTCCTGTACCTCCTCCCTGATGGCAGAGGGGAAGAAGCTGTTCCTGAATCGTTGAGTGTGTGTCTTCAGGCTCCTGTACCTCCTCCCTGATGGCAGAGGGGAAGAAGCTGTTCCTGAATCGTTGAGTGTGTGTCTTCAGGCTCCTGTACCTCCTCCCCGATGGCAGAGGGGAAGAAGCTGTTCCTGAATCGTTGAGTGTGTGTCTTCAGGCTCCTGTACCTCCTCCCTGATGGCAGAGGGGAAGAAGCTGTTCCTGAATCGTTGAGTGTGTGTCTTCAGGCTCCTGTACCTCCTCCCCGATGGCAGAGGGGAAGAAGCAGTTCCTGAATCGTTGAGTGTGTGTCTTCAGGCTCCTGTACCTCCTCCCTGATGACAGAGGGGGAGAAGCTGTTCCTGAATCGTTGAGTGTGTGTCTTCAGGCTCCTGTACCTCCTCCCTGATGGCAGAGGGGAAGAAGCTGTTCCTGAATCGTTGAGTGTGTGTCTTCAGGCTCCTGTACCTCCTCCCTGATGACAGAGGGGGAGAAGCTGTTCCTGAATCGTTGAGTGTGTGTCTTCAGGCTCCTGTACCTCCTCCCTGATGGCAGAGGGGAAGAAGCTGTTCCTGAATCGTTGAGTGTGTGACTTCAGACTCCTGTACCTCCTCCCTGATGGCAGAGTGGAAGAAGCTGTTCCTGAATCGTTGAGTGTGTGTCTTCAGGCTCCTGTACCTCCTCCCTGATGGCAGAGGGGAAGAAGCTGTTCCTGAATCGTTGAGTGTGTGTCTTCAGGCTCCTGTACCTCCTCCATGATGGCAGAGGGGAAGAAGCTGTTCCTGAATCGATGAGTGTGTGTCTTCAGGCTCCTGTACCCCCTCCCCGATGGCAGAGGGGAAGAAGCTGTTCCTAAATCACTGAGTGTGTGCCTTCAGGCTCCTGTACCCCCTCCTGGATGGTAGCAATGAGGGCACATCCTGGGTGATTGGGGGGGGGGGGTCCTTTATGATGGACGCCGCCTTTTTGAGGCACCGTTCCTTGGAGATGTAGCAGCCTCCGTGCCAGGATCCGGATCCGCTTCAGAGTCGAAGTGTGCTCGCCGTTGACAGCCCTGAGATTTGCAGCCAGCCGCAGAGCAAAGGAACACGGCAGAGTCCATGGCAGACGGCAGTGTGTACTGGCCCCTCTGAAGGGGGGCAAGGTTGTTGATGTTGAGGGCGCTCGCCTTTGTATGTTTGGGGGGGGGGGGGGGGCTAGACAGAGGAGCACAATGAGGCCATTTGGCCTATCAGCTCTGCTCCGTTACTCCATTTATAATCCCTCTCAACCCCCATTCTCTTGCCGTCTCCCCTTTGACGCCCTGACTAATCCAGAACCGATCAGCCTCCGCTTTAAGTGCACCCAGTAAATTGGCCCACGCAGCCGACTGTAGCAATGAATTCCACAGATTCAGTGGCCTCTGTGGCTAAAGAAATTCCTCCTCATCTCCGTTTGAAATGAACGTCCCTCTTTCCTGAGGCTGTGCCCTCTGGTCCTAGACTCCCGCAGAAATTACCCCTCGTCCCTGTTCCGAATGGGTGCCCCTGTATCCAGGTGCCCATGGTGGAGCTGGCTGAGTTGACAACCGTCTGCAGCTTTCCCCATTCCAGTGCAATGGCCCCTCCGTACCAGAGGCTGATGGAACCTGTCAGAATGCTCGGGTATCTGGAGGAATGTGCTGCAGCCTTTAGTGACGCACACTGGCCTGTATTCACCATTCAAAAGATTGGTGGTGGCGGGGGGGGGGGGGTGGAAATCTCATTGAAACCTTTCGTTTGTTGAAAGGCCTTGACAGAGTGGATGAGGAGAGGATGTTTCCTATGGTGGGGGAGTCTAGGACCAGAGGACACAGACAGAGTGGATGTGGAGAGGATGTTTCCTATGGTGGGGGAGTCTAGGACCAGAGGGCACAGATAGAGTGGATGTGGAGAGGATGTTTCCGATAGTGGGGGAGTCTAGGACCAGAGGACACAGTTAGAGTGGATGTGGAGAGGATGTTTCCTGTAGTGAGGGAGTCTAGGACCAGAGGACACAGATAGAGTGGATGTGGAGAGGATGTTTCCTTATAGTGGGGGAGTCTAGGACCAGAGGACACAGGTAGAGTGGATGTGGAGAGGATGTTTCCTATAGTGAGGGAGTCTAGGACCAGAGGACACGGATAGAGTGGATGTGGAGAGGATGTTTCCTATAGTGAGGGAGTCTAGGACCAGAGGACACGGATAGAGTGGATGTGGAGAGGACGTTTCCTATAGTGAGGGAGTCTAGGACCAGAGGACACGGATAGAGTGGATGTGGAGAGGATGTTTCCTACAGTGGGGGAGTCTAGGACCAGAGGACACAGATAGAGTGGATGTGGAGAGGATGTTTCCTACAGTGGGGGAGTCTAGGACCAGAGGACACAGATAGAGTGGATGTGGAGAGGATGTTTCCTACAGTGGGGGAGTCTAGGACCAGAGGACACAGATAGAGTGGATGTGGAGAGGATGTTTCCTATAGTGGGGGAGTCTAGGACCAGAGGACACAGGTAGAGTGGATGTGGAGAGGATGTTTCCTATAGTGAGGGAGTCTAGGACCAGAGGACACGGATAGAGTGGATGTGGAGAGGACGTTTCCTATAGTGAGGGAGTCTAGGACCAGAGGACACGGATAGAGTGGATGTGGAGAGGATGTTTCCTACAGTGGGGGAGTCTAGGACCAGAGGACACAGATAGAGTGGATGTGGAGAGGATGTTTCCTACAGTGGGGGAGTCTAGGACCAGAGGACACAGATAGAGTGGATGTGGAGAGGATGTTTCCTACAGTGGGGGAGTCTAGGACCAGAGGACACAGATAGAGTGGATGTGGAGAGGATGTTTCCTATAGTGGGGGAGTCTGGGACCAGAGGACACAGATAGAGTGGATGTGGAGAGGATGTTTCCTACAGTGGGGGAGTCTAGGACCAGAGGACACAGATAGAGTGGATGTGGAGAGGATGTTTCCTATAGTGGGGGAGTCTAGGATCAGAGGACACAGATAGAGTGGATGTGGAGAGGATGTTTCCTACAGTGGGGGAGTCTAGGACCAGAGGACACAGATAGAGTGGATGTGGAGAGGATGTTTCCTATAGTGGGGGAGTCTAGGACCAGAGGACACAGATAGAGTGGATGTGGAGAGGATGTTTCCTATAGTGGGGGAGTCTAGGACCAGAGGGCACAGATAGAGTGGATGTGGAGAGGATGTTTCCTGTAGTGGGGGAGTCTAGGACCAGAGGGCACAGATAGAGTGGATGTGGAGAGGATGTTTCCTGTAGTGGGGGAGTCTAGGACCAGAGGACACAGATAGAGTGGATGTGGAGAGGATGTTTCCTATAGTGGGGGAGTCTAGGACCAGAGGACACAGATAGAGTGGATGTGGAGAGGATGTTTCCTATAGTGGGGGAGTCTAGGACCAGAGGGCACAGATAGAGTGGATGTGGAGAGCATGTTTCCTGTAGTGGGGGGAGTCTAGGACCAGAGGGCACAGACTCAGAATAGAGGGACGTCCATTTAAAACAGAGATTAGGAGGAATTTCTGTAGCCACAGGGTGGTAAATCTGTGGGATTCGTTGCCACAAGCAGCTGTGGAGGCCGAGTCTTTGGGTGTATTTAAGGCAGAGATTGATAGATTCTTGATTAGTCAGGGTAGGAAGGGTTACGGGGAGAAGGCAGGGGATCAGGGGCTTGACAGGGAAATGGATCAGCCATGACGAAATGGCGGAGCAGACCCGATGGGCCAAATGGCCTAATTCTGCTCCTCGCTGAGGCAGCCACCTCCGTAACCCCTCTGATGTGTTGGGTGCCTTCTGTTCTCTGTTGCAGATCGACTGGGGAGACAGCGCTGCGTCTGGAGCGATCGACTGGGGGATCTCGGTGGAGGAGAGCGTGGAGGTAGGTCGTGCCCTTCACCTTCCCCGCTCGCTCACGGTCTCACCCGTCCTGGTGCCTCTCGCTGCACGTTTTGATTTTCTCCCTCCTCCTTCTATCTTTCCAAGCCGGGCGGCCAAGAGAAGGGAGCAGACGTCATTGACTGGGGAGAGGACGCGAACAGTGCCATTGAGATCAGTGTTGTGGATTCCGGCAAAGGAGGTACTGTGTTTCATTCCAATTACGCTTTACGAATGTTCTCTTTACGCCACCTCGCTTTTACAAAAGACCGACATTAGTAACCTGTTTTCGCATTACAAAAGAGGATTTTCACTTTTACGAAAACTTTTCCCGTATGAATTAATGGTTCTTCGCTTTACGCCATTTCGGCTTAAGAAAAGTTTCATAGGAACGCTCCACCTTTGTAAAGGAGGGGGAAACACCTGAACTGGTGTTAAAATCAAACTGTAAAGTATGTTAGAATCATTAAATGCAAAGTAATAAATAATTAGATGGACTCATAGAAAAATACAGCTCAGAAACAGGCCCTTCGGCCCATCTTGTCTGTGCTGGACCATGTAAGATGCCTACTCCCATCGACCTTAACCCAGACCACAGCCCTCCATACCCCTCCCATCCATGTACCTATCCAAACTCCTCTTAAACGTTGACATCGAAATCGCGCCCACCCCACGAGTTGGCTGCTCGTCCAACCCTCTGAGCGAAGGTGTCCCTCCCCTCGTGTCCCCTTCGACGTTTCACCTTTCACCCTTAACCCATGACCTCTGCTGTAGTCCCGCCCAACCTCAATGGGGGGGAAATCCCTTGCTTGCGTTGACCCTTCGGCCAATGAGGTTATCCGGACTTCCCAGCTCAGCAGATTTATCTTTTCACGAGCAAGAGAAAATCTGTGGGCACACAGGAAATGCTGGAGGAACTCAGCAGGCCGGGCAGCATCTACGGAAAAGGGTAGAATCAGCATTTCAGGCCAAGACCCTTCGGAGGCACCTATATCTTTTGCTGTTTTAAGTTTAACTTATTTTGTCATGGGCCTCCGATGGATGGGGGGGAGGGGTTAGGAATGTTAGGAAGGCGTGTAGTGTGTTGGCCTTCATTCGTCGGGGAGACTGAGTTCAAAAGCGGTGAGGTCAGAACTCTATAAAACCCTGGTTAGACCACACTTAAGAGTATTGTGTTCAGTTCTGGTCGCCTCATTACAGGAACGATGTGGAAGCTTTAGAGAGGGTGCAGAGGAGATTCACCAGGATGCTGCCTGGATTAGAGAGGGTGCAGATGAGATTCACCAGGATGCTGCCTGGATTAGAGAGGGTGCAGAGGAGATTCACCAGGATGCTGCCTGGATTAGGGAGGGTGCAGAGGAGATTCACCAGGATGCTGCCTGAATTAGAGAGGGTGCAGAGGAGATTCCCCAGGATGCTACCTGGATTAGAGCGGGTGCAGAGGAGATTCACCAGGATGCTGCCTGGATTAGAGAGGGTGCAGAGGAGATTCACCAGGACGCTGCCTGGATTAGAGAGGGTGCTGAGGAGATTTACCAGGATGCCGCCTGGATTAGAGAGGGTGCGGAGGAGATTCACCAGGACGCTGCCTGGATTAGAGAGGGTGCAGAGGGAGATTCACCAGGACGCTGCCTGAATTAGAGAGGGTGCAGAGGAGATTCACTAGGATGCCACCTGGATTAGAGAGGGTGCAGAGGATAATTAGATTGATGGATGGAGAGGCAGACAGATAGATAAATAGATGGGCAGACAGACATCTGGACGGACAATTAGATGAATGGATAGAGAGGTAGATAGATAATTAGATAGACAGTGATAGCTAGATAACTAGATACATAGATGGATAGATAGCTACAAAGATAGATAATTAGCTAGATACTGGATGGATAGATACGTATATAGGTAGATAATTGGATAGAGATGAATAGGTAGATAGATTTATAGGTGATTGGATAGACACAGATGTATGGTTAGATGGATGTGTAGGTAGGGAGACAATTAGATTGATGTTTAGCTAGGTAGATAAATATTAGATAGATAGGCGGATGGATAGATAGAGGAGATTTACCAGGATGCTGCCTGGTTTAATGAGTGTGCATTATGATCAGAGATTAAGGGAGCTAGGGCTTTACTCTCTGGAGAGAAGGAGGATGAGAGGAGACATGATAGAGGTGTACAAGATATTAAGAGGAATAGACAGAGTGGACAGCCAGCGCCTCTTCCCCAGGGCACCACTGCTCAGTACAAGAGGACATGGCTTTAAGTTAAGGGGAGGGAAGTTTAAGGGAGATATTAGAGGAAGGTTTTTCACTCAGAGAGTGGTTGGTGCGTGGAATGCACTGCCTGAATCAGTGGTGGAGGCAGATACACTAGTGAAGTTTAAGAGACGGAGGAATTTAAGGTGGGGGGGGGGTTATATGGGAGCCAGGGTTTGAGGGTCGGCACAACATTGTGGGCCGAAGGGCCTGTAATGTGCTGTACTATTCTTTGTTCGAGACAGACAGATGGTTAGATGGGTAGGTAGACGGAAGTGTAGGTATATAGATACACAACTGCATAGCTCCAGACAGATGGGGCTCGTTAACCAAGGATGGTAGCGCATCCAGGAGAGGGAAAACGCTGATTTCAAACCTATACCCCCTCACGGGAAAGGCTTTGGGAGTAAACCCTGAGGAAAAATCCGGAGTCGGAGTCCCGAAGGCGGCTGACCGCTGTACCCAGCACCGGCACGGCAACTCCTGCGATGCTGCTGGCTCCAAACTGAATTGACTTCCGTCGTTCCTTTGGACCCGTCGTCAGCGTGGGGGGGGGGTCCCACTGCATGGGCAACAGGCGGATCTCCATATCAACTCTGCCCTGGCTTGCACCCTGGAGAGGCCACTCCAGTGAGTACCAGTGGCGCAGTACCCACGGTCGACCACGACCAACAGAGGGGCCACACAATGAGATAGATTGATGGATGGATAGATACGTAGATAGGTAGACAATTAGATAGATGAATGGGTAGATAAAAAATTGGAGATTGATAATTAGATGGGTGGATGGACAAGTAGGTGCATAGATAGTTGGATAGATAGATGGACAATTAGACAGGTGGGTAGGTAGATGGATCGATAAACAGATTGATTGATAATTCCTTAAAACAGAATAGGAGGCAGCACAGAAACGTTGCAGTTTGCGTAAACGCTCTGCGGCATCGATGATCTGGGTTTGTAAGTCCCCCCGGGTAGGTAAGTAGAATATGTGGGTAGGTTCCCTCCCACCGGCCAGCGGGTTCATCGTTGACAGGGGGTTAATTGGGCGGCCGGAGGGGCCTGTTACCGGGCTGTATCGCTGAATAAACAAAAGGTAAGGTGATTTCAGCCTGCCGGATCTGTGCCGGCTGACAGGACGATCAGATTTCCTCCCCTGCTTCACTGCGGTTTTCCCGATGGGACAGATTTGAAGGGTGAGGTGGCCTGTCCGGCTGATGAAGTCGCACATTCACTGCCCGGCCACCAGGTGGCAGTGCCGACCGTGGGATGACAACTAGTTTTGACATGGTGTCCAACTGAGACACCCTTTCAACCCCAGTCTGCTGCCTTCTCCCCGCAGGCAACACCGAGCAAGGATTGTTCTTTAAATATTATCGTAATAATGACATTACGATGCTCTTTTGCACAGAACAAGTCACAGGCTCAAGCACATTAAAGATCCGGCTACTGTTGTAATGGAGGACAGGCAGGAATTTACCATAAGGTGTAGGGGCAGAATTAGGCCATTCAGCCCATTGATTCTGCTCTGCCATTCTGATTTATTATCCCACTCAACCTTGTTCCCCTGCCTTCTCCCCGTGACCTTTGACGCCCAGACTAATCAAGAACCTATCGAACTCAGCTTTAAACCTACTCGATGACTTGGCCACAGTCGTCTGTGGCAACGAATTCCACAGATTCTCCGCCCTCTGGGCAAACTAAATTCCTTCTCATCCCTGTTCTAAATGGATGTCCCTATATTCTGAGATTGTGTCCTGTGGTCCTAGACTCCCCCACTATAGGAAACATCCTCTCCACATCCTCTCTATCTGTACCCTCTGGTCCTAGACTCCCCCACGATAGGAAACATCCTCTCCACATCCACTCTATCTGTGTCCTCTGGTCCTAGACTCCCCCACGATAGGAAACATCCTCTCCACATCCACTCCGTCTGTGTCCTCTGGTCCTAGACTCCCCCACTATAGGAAACATCCTCTCCACATCCTCTCTATTTGTGTCCTCTGGTCCTAGACTCCCCCACTATAGGAAACATCCTCTCCACATCCTCTCTATCTGTGTCCTCTGGTCCTAGACTCTCCCACTATAGGAAACATCCTCTCTATCTGTGTCCTCTGGTCCTAGACTCCCCCACTACAGGAAACATCCTCTCCACATCCTCTCTATCTGTGTCCTCTGGTCCTAGACTCCCCCACTATAGGAAACATCCTCTCCACATCCTCTCTATCTGTGTCCTCTGGTCCTAGACTCTCCCACTATAGGAAACATCCTCTCCACATCCTCTCTATCTGTGTCCTCTGGTCCTAGACTCCCCCACTATAGGAAACATCCTCTCCACATCCTCTATCTGTGTCCTCTGGTCCTAGACTCCCCCACTATAGGAAGCATCCTCTCCACATCCACTCTGCTTAGGAACATGAGCTTTAAATTACTTCCGAGTGATAAGATTACTCCCATCTCAGTACTGAAATATCAAACTCATAAATAAAGGCTGAAGCAACTGCGCTCAGACTAATTGCGAGTGATACTCAAGCTTCTCCTTGATTGTTTTTAAATCACCGCTGGCCGCTCAGTCAGATGAGGTTCTGCTTTCTGCTTCCAGATGACGGAGTGGCAAGAGGGAATGAAGCGCTCTCCATCCTGGAAAACACGGAAACCAGGAACCAGTTTGTTAATGAGCTCATGGAGGTAAATTTCCACGTTCAGTATTCTACCTCTCTCGAACATCACGTGTGCTTCCTCACTGCCGGCCCAACCGTCTGAGAATCCTACACCAGAAATCCCTTTGAACCTCCAGTTTCTGAATTCACTCCCCCGTTTAGAATATAATGGCAATGAATTCCACAGATTCACCACCCTCTGGCTAAAGAAATTCCTCCTCATCTCTGTTCTAAAGGGACGTCCCTCTATTCTGAGGCTGCGTCCTCTGGTCCTAGACTCCCCCACAAAAGGAAACATCCTCTCCACATCCACTCTATCCGTGTCCTCTGGTCCTAGACTCCCCCACTATAGGAAATATCCTCTCCACATCCACTCTATCTGTGTCCTCTGGTCCTAGACTCCCCCACTGTAGGAAACATGCTCTCCACCCACTCTATCTGTGTCCCTCTGGTCCTAGACTCCCTCACTATAGGAAACATCCTCTCCACATCCACTCTATCCGTGTCCTCTGGTCCTAGACTCCCCCACTATAGGAAACATCCTCTCCACATCCACTCTATCCGTGTCCTCTGGTCCTAGACTCCCCCACTATAGGAAATATCCTCTCCACATCCACTCTATCCGTGTCCTCTGGTCCTAGACTCCCCCACTATAGGAAACATCCTCTCCACGTCCACTCTGTCTGGGCCTTTCAATATTCAAAAGGTTTCAATGAGAATCCCCTCTAAACTCCAGTGAGTACAGGCCACGAGCCATCAAATGCTCCTCATACATTAACCCTTTCATTCCTGGGGTGATTCTTGTGAACCTCCGCTGGATGGACCCTCTCTGACGCCAGCAGACCCTCTCTCAGATAAAGGGACCCAAACCTGCTCACGATACAAGTCAGGCCTGACTGGTGCCTTATAAAGCAATTTATCCTCGATCTTGTATTCTGGTCCTCTGGAAGAGAGTATGACATCCTCACTGTCGACTCAGCCTGTGAGTTAACGTTCAGGGAGCCGTGCACGCGGAACCCCGAGTCCCTTTGCACCTCTGATTTCTGAATCTGCTCCCCGTTTAGAAAATAGTTTATGTCTTTTTTCCTTCTACAAAAAGTGCATGACCATACACTTCCCTACAACCGGGGTCCCTCTGCCACTTCTTTGCCGGTTCTCCTAACTCGGCCGTCCTTCTGCAGACACTCCACATCCTCAACCCTACCTGCCCCTCCACCCATTTTCCTACCGTCCACAAAGCCATCATCCAGGCTGCGACCCTCGGCCGGCGGTGCTGCGTTCTGCACCCCCGCCACGGAATTGCACCGCTTAGCCGACAGGTTCCACCCCCCGCCGACTCCTTCCGGTTGGAGCCCGGTCCTGCAGATTATCGTTGAGCCTCGGCCCAGTGTACCTGTGGCTGAAGTCGGTCAGGTGTCTCACCGGGGATCCTGTTTGGCGTTCGCTGGTGACCGAAGTTCTCTCTGTTATCGGTGCGTCCGCTACTGGTGGGCAAAGGCTTTGCGGGGGTGAGGATGGGCTTTAGGACCCAGGGTGAGCCGGGGAACTGCGTCCTGAATCAGGAGGGAGTTGGTGCACGTAGAGATTAGCGGAGAGCGGAATTAAAAACGGTTTGGGAGTTATCGATCCGTTAGCGCATTAGGGGCGTCCGTTGACGGAACAGATGTGCTGCGGGTGGCGGTTATTGAGCTCCCCCCCCGGGTCCTAAGGCCCACCCTCGCGACGCTGGTCCCCTGTGCGCCTTGCAGGGGACGTTGCTGGCGATACAGTTCTCCTGCTCCTGCTTCAAAGGACCCGGTCTAGGGTTTCCTGAGCAGCACCTTCCCGAGCCTCTTCCGCCACGGGGAACGGGCCCTTTAACAAGATCGCGGACCTTCCTCACCCCAAAATTCCAGAGGTTCCTAAAGCAGAGGAGAAATCCTTCCTCGTCTCAGTCTTGTGTGGGGGCCACCACCCCTCCGTCTGATCCTGAGACCTTGTGCTCTCCGGTCCTGCTCTGTCCCTCGAAGAGAGATATCTTTCCCACTTTTATCCCATCATGTACTGATGATGTCACACGGCACGACGATGATGTCACACGACACAACGATGATGTCACACAGCACGATGATGTCCCAAGACGCAGCACAATGCGATGATGTCATACGACGCGGCCCACAGTGATGATGAGTGGGAAATCTATTTTGCGTTAACGACCAACACAACCTAAGGATGTGCCGGGGGCAGCCCGCAAGTGTCTCTTACCCGTAAGATAGCATTTCCACGATCCTCAGCAGAGAAACTCAAGCAAAAGAAGCCCCTCTCCTGCCTCCCATCCACCCAGACATAATACAGGCCTCCAGCCCCCAGGACAGGCCGGGCCTCCAGCTCAGGGTTAGTAGGTTAATAGGTCACAGGAGTGTAGTGGGGCAGTGCGGCTTGTAGGTCAGAAGGGCCTGTTACTATGCTGTATCTCAAAGTAAATTTTTTTTTTAACCACCCAAGGACATGGTGGGGAAAGGCCTCTCATTCACTCTGGCACCAACACAGCAATCCCAAAATGCTCAGCAGAACAGCATAAACAACGCCAGGAACAACTAAGTAACAGAACACGACAACCAACCGTAAAACCAAGGCTCTGTCCTGCCCGCGCACCCTACTCACACAGACGGGCCCTCCTTCCCCAGGCCTCCCGCCCGCGACTTCCAGATTTGCGTCTGCGAGTCTGGACTTCACCGATCCACGGGCTTGACCTTTGGGGCCCCCGCCCCCACCTCCTCAGAAAGAGGGACGTGGCAGCACCGCGTCCTCCTTGCTACGAGCCCATCCCGGTTTGGGGAAACAGCCCGCTGCTCCTTCTCCCTCTCTGGGTCAAAGTCCCCCGGAGCCCATGCCATCCAGCTGCGCCACGAGGGCGACTTGGCGGAACGGCTGCGGTCAAAGAGGTGACGCGCCACTGTTGTGCTCTGAACAAAGTCACTGAAACTAGTGGACTCGGTGTCATCTTTGAATGCGCAAAATTGAAATAATTTTGAGCAACATTCTTCTGAAGATACGCCCTAAAGCTAATTGTGCTGATTTACCTTGGAAAAGATTCCATGCCACAAATAGTACAGATGGTTTCCTGAGCTGCGTATTTTGAATAACTGGTAGGCATTATTTTATTCGACCGTGATCGAAAATAGAAATGCTAGGAAAATTAATCATTTTTGCTTGAGGACAGTGGGGTCATCTGCATAACGTATCTATTTGTTACTCATGTTGTGAGTTAATTGTTCATGTTAACAGCTACTTTATTTTTATTTCCATAGAAAACAATTTGTCAATGATTTTCAGGGCTTCTTCAATATTCCTGTAGCAAATGTAATGTTCATCCCATTGAGTTAATTTCCGTACCACAACTTTAAATCATACAAAGCTAACTTTATTTTTGTCGGGAAGAAATTTGTGGAATGAGTATTTCTTAGAAATCTGATGGTCTTCTTGCTTTTTTTCCTTTTATTAACAGACAGTACCTGCCCTCATAATTACTTCAGTATGTTTTACAGTAAAATTGGATCGGTATATGGACAGGGAAGGAATGGAGGGTTATGGGCTGAGTGCGGGACAGTGGGACTAGGTGAGAGTAAGCATCCGGCACGGACTAGAAGGGCCGAGATAGTCTGTTTCCATGCTGTGATTGTTATATAGAGCGACAGGGACCATATTGAGACACTCTTGGCAGAGGAGGCCTGCTCGACCTGCTTAAAGTTAAAGTTCACAGCAGGAGAATTCTATAGCTACAATGCTTCCTTTGAATGACATATAGCTTTCGCCCACCTCCATCCTCGCACCCACACTGCAGACACCCAAGACGAATGTTAAATCCCACTGGCGCCAGGCTGCACTGGCACGTCTACAGATAACTCAGTTCTGGGAAGATCGTTGTCCGGAGCTGCATTTTAAATCTACCCTACAATCCATGTTCAGGCCAGGAGACTGCCAGCCGTTTAAAATGAGTATTTGCTATATACCGTAACTCCGGTGTGTGCCCAGGTGGCTACTGTAAAGTGTCGTGGTACCATACCACCCGATCCGAGAGGAACGAGTACCTGCCGGTTCACTGATTGCTTGTCTGCAACCCCCCCCCCCCCCCCCAGTTACAGGTCTTCCTGACCCAGAGGTTGGCAGAGATGAGAGAGGAGGCGGACATCCTCTCCATCAACCAGTTTCAGACGGCGCCCGCCGCCCTGCAGAGCCAGGACGCGGCCAGGGTCGACGGCATGTTGGCGCTGGTGGGCGACCTCGTCCGGAGGCTGACCGAGGTGAAGATGCGGCACCTGCTTCTGATCCACGCCTCGCCCAGGTGAGTCGTCCCCGCTCCTGGATCCGGGCAAGGAACGGGGCAACCCCACTGCTCTGTAAAGCCCAAACAATTACAAAACCCTCATTCCTTCACCAACCAGTGAATGCACTTTGGATGGTGAAAAGCCCTCGATAAAGTGGATGTGGAGAGGATGTTTCCTATAGTGGGGGAGTCTAGGACCAGAGGACACAGATAGAGTGGATGTGGAGAGAATGTTTCCTATAGGGGGGGAGTCTAGGACCAGAGGACACAGATAAAGTGGATGTGGAGAGGGTGTTTCCTATAGTGTGGGAGTCTAGGACCAGAGGACACAGATAGGGAGGATGTGGAGAGGATGTTTCCTATGGGGGAGGAGTCTAGGACCAGAGGGCACAGATAGAGTGGATGTGGAGAGGATGTTTCCTATAGTGGGGGAGTCTAGGACCAGAGGACACAGATAGGGAGGATGTGGAGAGGATGTTTCCTATGGGGGAGGAGTCTAGGACCAGAGGGCACAGATAGAGTGGATGTGGAGAGGATGTTTCCTATAGTGGGGGAGTCTAGGACCAGAGGACACAGATAGGGAGGATGTGGAGAGGATGTTTCCTATGGGGGAGGAGTCTAGGACCAGAGGGCACAGATAGAGTGGATGTGGAGAGGATGTTTCCTATAGTCGGGGAGTCTAGGACCAGAGGACACAGATAGAGTGGATGTGGAGGGGATGTTTCCTATAGTGGGGGAGTCTAGGACCAGAGGACACAGATAGAGTGGATGTGGAGAGGATGTTTCCTATAGTGGGGGAGTCTAGGACCAGAGGACACAGATAGAGTGGATGTGGAGAGGATGTTTCCTGTAGTGGGGGAGTGTAGGACCAGAGGACACAGATAGAGTGGATGCGGAGAGGATGTTTCCTGTAGTGGGGGAGTCTAGGACCAGAGGACACAGGTGGAGTGGATGCGGAGAGGATGTTTCCTGTAATGGGGGAGTCTAGGACCAGAGGACACAGATAGAATGGATGTGGAGAGGATGTTTCCTGTAATGGGGGAGTCTAGGACCAGAGGACACAGATAGAGTGGATGTGGAGAGAATGTTTCCTATAGTGGGGGAGTCTAGGATCAGAGGGCACAGATAGAGTGGATGTGGAGAGGATGTTTCCGATAGTGGGGGAGTCTAGGACCAGAGGGCACAGATAGAGTGGATGTGGAGAGGATGTTTCCTATAGTGAGGGAGTCTAGGACCAGAGGACACAGATAGAGTGGATGTGGAGAGGATGTTTCCTATAGTGGGGGAGTCTAGGACCAGAGGACACAGATAGAATGGATGTGGAGAGGATGTTTCCTGTAATGGGGGAGTCTAGGACCAGAGGACACAGATAGAGTGGATGTGGAGAGGATGTTTCCTATAGTGGGGGAGTCTAGGATCAGAGGGCACAGATAGAGTGGATGTGGAGAGGATGTTTCCGATAGTGGGGGAGTCTAGGACCAGAGGGCACAGATAGAGTGGATGTGGAGAGGATGTTTCCTATAGTGAGGGAGTCTAGGACCAGAGGACACAGATAGAGTGGATGTGGAGAGGATGTTTCCTATAGTGGGGGAGTCTAGGACCAGAGGACACAGATAGAGTGGATGTGGAGAGGATGTTTCCTGTAGTGGGGGAGTCTCGGACCAGAGGGCACAGATAGAGTGGATGTGGAGAGGATGTTTCCTGTCTGGAGCTGAAACCACGCGAAAACGGAAACGGGTTCAGTATCGCCGGTATGTGTCGGGAAATTTGTTAACTTAACGGCAGCAATGCGCAAAAACAGAGAGGAAAAGAAACATTGAATTACAGTAAGTATATATATTAAATAGTTAAATTAAATAAATAGTGCAAAAAGTAGTAAGTTAGTGTTCCTTGTCTACTGTCCATTGAGAAATCGGATGGCAGAGGGGAAGAAGCTGTTCTTGAATCGCTGAGTGTGTGTCTTCAGGCTCCTGTACCTCCTCCCTGATGGCAGAGGGGAAGAAGCTGTTCCTGAATCATTGAGTGTGTGTCTTCAGGCTCCTGTACCTCCTCCCTGACGGCAGAGGGGAAGAAGCTGTTCCTGAATCATTGAGTGTGTGTCTTCAGGCTCCTGTACCTCCTCCCTGATGGTAGAGGGGAAGAAGCTGTTCCTGAATCGTTGAGTGTGTGTCTTCAGGCTCCTGTACCTCCTCCCTGACGGCAGAAGGGAAGAAGCTGTTCCTGAATCGTTGAGTGTGTGTCTTCAGGCTCCTGTACCTCCTCCCTGATGGCAGAGGGGAAGAAGCTGTTCCTGAATCGTTGAGTGTGTGTCTTCAGGCTCCTGTACCTCCTCCCTGATGGCAGAGGGGAAGAAGCTGTTCCTGAATCGCTGAGTGTGTGTCTTCAGGCTCCTGTACCTCCTCCCTGATGGTAGCCATGAGAAGAGGGCACGTCCTGGGTGGTTGGGGTCCTTAATGACAGACGCCACCTTTTTAAGGCACTGCTCCTTGAAGATGTCTTGGATGCTGGGAGGCTAATGGAGATAAGTTTACATCTGGTCATCTGGCCCATCGAACCTGCTCCGTCGTTCAATTAGATCATGGCTGATCTGGCCATGGACTCATCTCCACCGACCTGCCTTTTCCCCAGAACCCTCAATTCCCCTCCTGTGCAAAAATCTATCCAAGCTTGTCTTAAATATATTTACTGAGGCAGCCTCCACTGCTTCACTGGGCAGAGAATTTCACAGATTCACCACTCTCTGGGAAAAGTAGTTCCTCCTCATCTCCGTACTAAATTTCGAAGCTATCTCCCCCTAGTTAATAAATATCACGACACATCCTGATTAAACCTGATTCGGATTTCCTCTCCCTAGACCTACCGAATTCCTTCAGCATCTTGTGCTTTGGGGTTTTCAACATCTGTGGAAACTCTTTGTGTTTCTGACCTCCCCCATTTACTTTCCTCCATTCACCTTATTTTTATGTACCCCCACCAACCCCAAGCAATAGCCATTTCCATCCTCGGAGAAAGTCTCGGGCTGTCCACTCGATCTAAAAGCATCTTGTACACCTCCATCAAGTCACCTCCGATTCTCCTTCACAGTAAGTTCAAAGAAACACAGTGGAATGAATGAAAGACTGCACACAAGACAAACAGCCCATGTGTAAAAGACGAGAAACTGTTCAATACAAGAAGAAATTTAAGAATAAGCAATAAGTATCGAGAACACGAGACGAAGAGTCTTTGAAAGCGAGTCCGTACTGTACTGTGCAAAAGTTGTCGCCCTGTGTGAAAGAATTCTGTAAAGCGAAGATGCTTTCAAAAATAATGAGGCAATAAGTTTCTGAATAGCAAAAAAAATCTGCTATAAAGAGCAGTTTTTGAAGAAAAAACCAAAATCATTCTTTGGTGTGACCACCACTCTGCCTTTAAAACTGCATCAGTTCTCACAGGTTCACGGCCATGCTGCTTTCCGGTACGTCGTCCCAAGCGTCTTGGAGAACTTGCCACAGTTCCTGTGCGGACTCCGGCCGCCTCGCTTCCATCTGTCTCTCCAGGGAATCCCAGCGAGCCTTGATGACGCTGAACTTCTTCCCCTCTGCCACACAATGGACATTGAACCCACTGACACTACCTCACTTTTATTATTTTTGTTTTCCTACTGTTTTTACTTTAACTATTTAATGCACATATATATATACTTACTGTAATTGATTTACTTTTTTTTTCTTTCTATACTATTGTGAATTGCATTGTACTGCTGCTGCTGAGTTAACAAATTTCACCGACACATGCGGGTGATAATAAACCTGATTCTCATCGGGCCTCTGTGGGGGCCATACCATCCGAAACCATTGAACTAATCTAGGGCGTCTGAGACTTTTGCACAGTACTGCAGATTGTGGAACAGTTCAGCTTTGGGGTGAGTGAAGTTTTCCCCTCTGGTTCAGGACCATGATGGTTGAGGGGTAATAACTGTTCCTGAACCTGGTGGTGTGGGTCCTGAGGCTCCTGTACCTCCTTCCTGATGGTTGAGGGGGTAATAACTGTCCCTGAACCTGGTGGTGTGTGTCCTGAGGCTCCTGTACCTCCTTCCTGATGGTTGAGGGGTAATAACTGCTCCTGAACCTGGTGGTGTGGGTCCTGAGGCTCCTGTACCTCCTTCCTGATGGTTGAGGGGTAATAACTGTCCGTCAACCTGGTGGTGTGGGTCCTGAGGCTCCTGTACCTCCTTCCTGATGGTTGAGGGGTAATAACTGTCCATGAACCTGGTGGTGTGGGACCTGAGGCTCCAGTACCTCCTTCCTGATGGTTGAGGGGTAATAACTGTCCATGAACCTGGTGGTGTGGGTCCTGAGGCTCCAGTACCTCCTTCCTGATGGTTGATTGGTAATAACTGTCCATGAACATGGTGGTGTGGGTCCTGAGGCTCCAGTACCTCCTTCCTGATGGTTGATTGGTAATAACTGTCCATGAACCTGGTGGTGTGGGTCCTGAGACAAGTCAAGTCACTTCTTATTGTCATTTCGACCATAACTGCTGGTACAATACACAGTAAAAATGAGACGTTTTTCAGGACCATGGTGTTACATGACACAGTACAAAAACTAGACTGAACTACGTAATAAAAAACAACACAGAGAAAGCTACACCAGACTACAGACCTACCCAGGACTGCCTAAAGTGCACAAAAGCAGTGCAGGCATTACAATAAATAAGAAACAGGACAGTAGGGTGAGGCAAGCTGAGGCTCCTGTACCTCCTTCCCGATGTCAGCAGTGAGAACAGAGCCTGTCCTGGGTGGGGGGGGGGGTTCCTGACGATGGACGCTGCTTCCCTGTGACAGCATTTCATGTCGATGTGCTCACTGGTGGGGAGGGCTTTACCCCGATGGACTGGGCCATATCCACTATTTTCTATAGGCGTTTCCGTAGCAGGCTGTGATGCAGCCAGTCGGGATAGCCTCCACCGCACACTTGGTAGGAGTTTGTCAAAGTTTTTGATGTCGTGCCGACTCCTTGCGAACTTCTCAGGAAGCAGGGGTGGTGCCGTACTTGCCTGCTGGGCTCAGGCCATTGTGCTGAACGGCGGAGAGAGCCTTGCACCTTCTCTCGGTGTTTCTGTAGCTCGAGGTGCCTACGGGACGGGGCGCTGCTAACCCCGAGCCCATCCTTTCACAGCTGCGTTGACCAACGGCTGTGGGAGAGGAATAAACCATTGGCACTTCGAAGCGAAACTCCTGCATCATCTCCATCAGAGTACGTTTTGCCGAACGAGGTTTTGCCTGCCGCTTTTTTGACGCCGCAGGTACGTCGACCGCGTGACCGAGCTCCTTCAGCAGAAGCTGAAGCAGGCCGAGGCGGTGGGGGCAAAGCAGCACCTGATGGTGCAGAAGAGGCAAGAGTCGCTGGAGGAGCAGTCCGACCTGGAGCCCAAGCTGGACCTCCTGATCCAGAGAACGAAAGAGCTGCGGAAGCTGGTGAGTAAGACGAGCGATCGCTTGAAGTTCTGCGAGTTTCAAAGTGGGTGTGGCGGGGGGGGGGGGGGGGGGGGGGGGAGAAATGTCTGCGCAGTTCCTCCTCCCGCCACTGGGTGTCAGCAAACCACCCTTCAAGGATCATATAACCGTCTAACAATTACAGCACGGAAACAGGCCATCTCGGCCCTTCTAGTCCGTGCCGAATGCTTACTCTCACCTAGTCCCACCGACCTGCACTCAGTCCATAAACCCTCCATTCCTTTCCTATCCATATATCTATCCAATTTTACTTTAAATGACAATACCGAACCTGCCTCTACCACTTCTACTGGAAGCTCGTTCCACACAGCTACCACTCTCTGTGTAAAGAAGTTCCCCCTCGTGTTACCCCTAAACCTTTGACCCCTAACTCTCAACTCATGTCCTCTTGTTTGAATCTCCCCTACTCTCAATGGAACATGCCCATCCACATCAACTCTATCATAACTTTAAATACCTCTGTCAAGTCCCCCCTCAGCCTTCTACGCTCCAGAGAATAAAGACCAAACTTCTCTGTAACTTAGGTGCTGAAACCCAGGTAACATTCTAGTAAATCTACTCTGTATTCTCTCAATTTTGTTGATATCTTTCCTCACCAATACCTTGTACAATTTTAACAGTTTTAATTTTTTTAACATTACCCCTAGTAGTAGTAGTTTTAAATACCTCTATCAAGTCCCCCCCCCTCAACCTTCTACACTCCAAAGATCACCTTTGTTCACCATAGAAGTTGGTATGCATGGTGCGAATTCCGGTTGATTTGGACACACTGGGACCGGTATATTTTGGCCCGTTCAAGCGGCTGCCCAAATTAGCCAAAATTTCATGGAAACAGTTAAAAAGGATAAACTGAGTAACAGCTTGTGTATTTAAATGAAACATGAACAAATTAGAAGACTGTCAATACTACTACAGTTCTATAAAACTGTAAAAAGTTCCTATAAAACTTCCTAATAGTTATTGACAGAAGAACTCATCCAGTTTATATGTTCTTTTGATTGACTGTAAATGAACAGCGTCAGCGCAGGCACCTAGTGCAGACAATGGACTGCCTTTGTGCAATACTTTCAACAATTGCGTCCTCCAAATCTTCGTTCTCATTGTAACATTCAAGGTGATTGTTGATACCTTCAAATTTTTTTTCGCAGTTCATAACTTGTTGAAGTAGTGGATTCCAGTTAATTGGGCCACCGCTGAACTTGATCACTTAACTTAATCAGGACAGCCACTTATCTGGAACAATTCTCAAAGACCAAAAACTAATAGAGAAATTAGGAATTTACCATGTTGTGCTGGTGCAACACGTACCAAAAAAAAACACAATATTGAACAACCGTAAAGAGCTGCATAACATATGCAGTTAAAAGTGCAGAATTGGAATAAAGTTATCATAAATACCAGCAGATTATTTTATTCCAATTCTGCATTTCTAACTTCATAAAGCAAGAGATTCTGCAGATGCTGGAAATATAGAGCAAAGCACTCACTCTCACACAGACACACACTCACTCACACACACGCACACAGACACACACACACTCACTCTCACACAGACACACACCACTCACACACACACACACAGACACACACTCACTCACACACACGCACACAGACACACACCCCACACACACACACACACACACAGACACACACTCACTCACACACACGCACACAGACACACACACACTCACTGTCACACAGACACACACCACTCACACACAGACACACACACACACACACTCACTCACTCACACACACTCACTCACTCTCACACACACGCACACAGACACACACACACACTCACTCACTCTCACACATACACTCACTCACTCTCACACATACACTCACTCACACACACTCACACACACACTCACTCTCTCACACACAGACACACACACACACACACTCACTCACTCACACATACACTCACTCACACACACTCTCTCTCACACACAGACACTCACACACAGACACACTCACACTCACACTCACACACACTCACACACACGCACACAGACACACACACACACTCACTCACTCTCACACATACACTCACTCACACACACACTCACTCACTCTCACACATACACTCACTCACACACACTCACTCACACACACACTCACTCTCTCACACACAGACACTCACACTCACACTCTCACACAGACACACTCACACTCACACACACACTCACACACACACACACACACACACTCACACTCACACTCACACACACACACACACACAGACACACTCACACTCACACTCACACACACACTCACACACACACACACAGACACACTCACACTCACACTCACACACACACACACACACACACTCACACACACACACACACACTCACACTCACACACACACACACACACACAGACACACTCACACTCACACTCACACTCTCACACAGACACACTCACACTCACACACACACACACTCACACTCACACACACACTCACACACACACACACACTCACACACACACAGACACACTCACACTCACACACACTCACACACACACTCACACTCACACACACACACACAGACACACTCACACTCACACTCACACACACACACACACACACTCTCACACACGGAGGTACTGAGCAGGTCAGGCAGCATCTGTGGCGATGGATAAAGAGTCGGTGTTTCAGGCCGAGAACCTTCATCAGGACTGTACCATTGTGTAGTTACAAGGTGAAGGTAGCGTAGCAGTCAGCTCAACGCTTTACAGTATCGCCGACCCAGGTTCAATTCCCGCTGCTGCCTGTGAGGAGTCTACGCTCTCCTCGCGACCGCGTGGGTTTCCTCCCACAGTCCAAAGACCGTACCCGTTAGGAGGATAATTAGTCATTGTAATTTGCCCTGTGATTTGGCTCGGGTCAGAGGATTGCTGGGTGCTATGCCTACTCCAATGGCTGAAAGCAGGCCTGGGGCCCTCATTCCTGGGGCTCCGTGAACTTGGGTGGGGGAAAACATTCATTTTATTTTCATCCTTAAACTCAGCAGTTCCTACAATTGTAAATGTAGGCAAGAAACAAGACCTCTTTGACAATTAGGATTCTGGACCCTTGTTACCATTAAGATAAAACGTTGTAATCGCTTGGCTGTCCGACATGATGGGCGTGGGGCTCTGACGAAGACCTCCTCAGAGTTGACTGCTCTTATTCGAGTTGAGCAGCAACAACTTCCACACTGATATGTCTTTGGAAAATATAATTTAAGTTTAACTCGCCTATGCCTGAAGTACAGGCGCACCCCCCCCCCCCCCCCCGCTTTACGAACGCTCGCTTCACGCCGCTTCGATTTCACTGAACATCACCGCTAACTCTTTGCATTACAAAGAGGATTTCCCCCTTTACGAAAATGTCTCCCGTATAAATCAATGGTTCTTCGCTTCACGTCACTTCGGGTTAAGAAAGGTTTCATAGGAACGCTCTGCCTTTGTAAAGGGGGACGGGACGGACTCCTGTATATGGTCTTGTTATTTAATGTGTTAATTAAGAAACACGTACATCACTACATCACAAATATGCTTATTTTTAAAAATATTTTGACAACTGCATGTCAATAAAACAGCTTTCTTCTGTAATCCGAGGTATTCTGTGTGTGTAAAATCTATGTATACATGTATATGTATATGCCTGTGTGTATATATATATATATTTATATATACACATATTTATTTAAACATATTATTCTGAGAGGAGCTCGACAGACTTCAAAAGGATCCATGGCATGAAATGGGTCACAAACCACTGGTTTAAAATTTACGGTGCAGCAACACGGATAATAGAGGGAGGGTGGGGAGGACTGACGAGAACAGTTGGGGGGAGGGGAAGAAACTCTCAAGTTCATGCGAGGTCTTTGTGTTGTAATGGCACCCCCCCACCGGTAGAACTTTGCAGAAGGGAGCTTTTGGAAAAGGCAGTCGGCTGGGTGGTTAAGGAAGCGAGTCGGTAAGTTTATTTTCAGATGACGTGCAGTCTCCTCCGGGCTTTCACAGTAAACGCAAAGAAACACACGGGAGTCGATGAAAAGCCGGACGTGACAGAGACGGACAACAGCCAGCGTGCAAAAGGGGTAATAACTGTCCCTGAACCAGGTGGTGTGGGACCTGAGGCTCCTGTACCACCTTCCTGATGGTTGAGGGGTAATAACTGTCCCTGAACCTGGTGGTGTGGGACCTGAGACTCCTGTACCTCCTTCCTGATGGCTGAGGGGTAATAACTGTTCCTGAACCTGGTGGTGTGGGTCCTGAGGCTCCTGTACCTCCTTCCTGATGGCTGAGGGATAATAACTGTTCCTGAACCTGGTGGTGTGGGTCCTGAGGCTCCTGTACCTCCTTCCTGATGGTTGAGGGGTAATAACTGTCCCTGAACCCAGTGGTGTGGGTCCTGAGGCTCCTGTCCCTCCTTCCTGATGGCTAAGGCGTAAAAACTGTTACTGAACCTGCTGGTGTGGAACCTGAGGCTCCTGTACCTGCTTCCTGATGGTTGAGGGGTCATAACTGTCCCTGAACCTGGTGGTGTGGGTCCTGAGGCTCCTGTACCTCCTCCCAGATGGTTGAGGGGTAATAACTGTTCCTGAACCTGGTGATGTGCGTCCTGAGGCTCCTGTACCTCCTTTCTGATGGTTGGGGGGTAATAACTGTCCCTGAACCCAGTGGTGTGGGTCCTGAGGCTCCTGTACCTCCTTGCTGATGGTTGAGGGGTTATAACTGTCCCTGAACCCAGTGCTGTGGGTCCTGAGACTCCTGTACCTCCTTTCTGATGGTTGGGGGGTAATAACTGTCCCTGAACCTGGTGGTGTGGGCCCTAAGGCTCCTGTACCTCCTTCCTGATGGTTGAGGGGTAATAACTGTCCCTGAACCTGCTGGTGTGGGACCTGAGGTTCCTGTACCTCCTTCGTGATGGTTGAGGGGTAATAACTGTCCCTGAACCTGGTGGTGTGGGACCTGAGGTTCCTGTACCTCTTTCCTGCTGGTTGAGGGGTAATAACTGTCCCTGAACCTGGTGGTGTGGGCCCTGAGTCTCCTTTACCTCCTTCCTGATGGTTGAGGGGTAATAACTGTCCCTGAACCTGGTGGTGTGGGTCCTGAGGTTCCTGTACCGCCTTCCTGATGGTTGAGGGGTAATAACTGTCCCTGAAACCAGTGGTGTGGGTCCTGAGGCTCCTTTACCTCCTTCCTGATGGTTGAGGGGAAATAACTGTTTCTAAACCTGGAGGTGTGGGTCCTGAGGCTCCTATACCTCCTTCCTGATGGTTGAGGGGTAATAACTGTCCCTCACCCTGGTCGTGTGGGTCCTGAGACTCCTTTACCTTCTTCCTGATGGTTGAGGGGTAATAACTGTCCCTGAACCTGGTGGTGTGGGACCTGAGGTTCCTGTACCTCCTTCCTCATGGTTGAGGGGTAATAACTGTCCCTGAAACTGGTGGTGTGGGTCCTGAGGCTCCTGGACCTCCTTCCTGATGGTTGAGGGGGTAATAACTGTTCCTGAACAAGGTGGTGTGGGACCTTGGGCTCCTGTACCTCCTTCCTGATGATTGTGGGGTGATAACTGTTCCTGAACCTGGTTGTGTGGAACCTGAGGCTCCTGTAGCTGCTTCCTGATGGTTGAGGGGTAATAACTGTCCCTGAACCTGGTGGTGTGAGTCCTGAGGCTCCTGTACCTCCTTCCTGATGGTTGAGGGGAAATAACTGTTCCTGAACCCAGTGGTGTGGGTCCTGAGGCTCCTGTATCTCCTTACTGATGGTTGAGGGGTAATAACTGTCCCTGAACCTGGTGGTGTGGGTCCTGAGGCTCCTGTACCTCCTTCCTGATGGTTGAGGGGTAATAACAGTCCCTGAACCCAGTGGTGTGTGTCCTGATGCTCCTGTACCTCCTTTCTGATGGCTGAGGGGTAATAACTGTCCCTGAACCTGGTGGTGTGGGTCCGGAGGTTCCTGTACATACTTCCTGATGGTTCAGTGGTAATAACTGTCCCTGAACCTGCTGGTGTGGGTCCTGAGACTCCTGTACCTCCTTCCTGATGGCTGAGGGGTAATAACTGTTCCTGAACCTGGTGGTGTGGGTCCTGAGGCTCCTGTACCTCCTTCCTGATGGTTGAGGGGTAATAACTGTCCCTGAACCCAGTGGTGTGGGTCCTGAGGCTCCTGTACCTCCTTGCTGATGGTTGAGGGGTTATAACTGTCCCTGAACCCAGTGCTGTGGGTCCTGAGACTCCTCTACCTCCTTTCTGATGGTTGGGGGGTAATAACTGTCCCTGAACCTGCTGGTGTGGGACCTGAGGTTCCTGTACCTCCTTCGTGATGGTTGAGGGGTAATAACTGTCCCTGAACCTGGTGGTGTGGGTCCTGAGATTCCTGTACCGCATTCCTGATGGTTGAGTGGTAATAACTGTCCCTGAAACCAGTGGTGTGGGTCCTGAGGCTCCTTTACCTCCTTCCTGATGGTTGAGGGGTAATAACTGTCCCTGAACGTGGTGGTGTGGGTCCTGAGACTCCTTTACCTTCTTCCTGATGGTTGAGGGGTAATAACTGTCCCTGAACCTGGTGGTGTGGGACCTGAGGTTCCTGTACCTCCTTCCTCATGGTTGAGGGGTAATAACTGTCCCTGAACCTTGTGGTGTGGGCTCTGAGGCTCCGGTACCTCCTTCCTGATGGTTGAGGGGAAATAACTGTTCCTGAATCTGGAGGTTAGGGTCCTGAGGCTCCTGTACATGCTTCCTGATGGTTGAGGGGTAATAACTGTCCCTGAACCTGGTGGTGTGGGTCCTGAGGCTCCTGTACCTCCTTCCTGATGGTTGAGGGGGTAATAACTGTTCCTGAACCTGGTGGTGTGGGTCCTGAGGCTCCTGTACCCGCTTCCTGATGGTTGAGGGGTAATAACTGTCCCTGAACCTGGTGGTGTGGGTCCTGAGGCTTCCGTACCTCCTTCCTAATGGTTGAGGGGTAATAACTGTACCTGAACCTGGTGGTGTGGGTCCTGAGGCTCCTGTACCTCCTTCCTGATGGCTGAGGGGTAATAACTGTCCCTGAACCTGGTGGTGTGGATCCTGAGGCTCCTGTACCTCCTCCCAGATGGTTGAGGGGTAATAACTGTTCCTGAACCAGGTGATGTGCGTCCTGAGGCTCCTGTACCTCCTTCCTGATGGTTGGGGGGTAATAACTGTCCCTGAACCTAGTGGTGTGGGTCCTGAGGCTCCTGTACCTTCTTCCTGATGGTTGAGGGGTAATTGCTGTCCCTGAAACCAGTGGTGTGGGTCCTGAGGCTCCTGGACTCCTTCCTGATGGTTGAGGGGGTAATAACTGTTCCTGAACAAGGTGGTGTGGGACCTTGGGCTCCTGTACCTCCTTCCTGATGATTGTGGGGTGATAACTGTTCCTGAACCTTGTTGTGTGGAACCTGAGGCTCCTGTACCTGCTTCCTGATGGTTGGGGGGTAATAACTGTCCCTGAACCTGGTGGTGTGAGTCCTGAGGCTCCTGTACCTCCTTCCTGATGGTTGAGGGGAAATAACTGTCCCTGAACCTGGTGGTGTGGGCCCTGAGGCTCCTGTACCTCCTTCCTGATGGTTGAGGGGTAATAACTGTCCCTGAACCTGCTGGTGTGGGACCTGAGGTTCCTGTACCTCCTTCCTGATGGTTGAGGGGTAATAACTGTCCCTGAACCTGGTGGTGTGGGCCCTGTGGCTCCTGTACCTCCTTCCTGATGGTTGAGGGGTAATAACTGTCCCTGAACCCAGTGGTGTGGGTCCTGAGGCTCCTGTACCTCCTATCTGATGGTTGAGGGGTAATAACTGTCCCTGAACCCAGTGGTGTGGGTCCTGAGGCTCCTGTACCTCCTTCCTGATGGTTGAGGGGTAATAAGTGTCCCTGAACCTGGTGGTGTGGGTCCTGAGGTTCCTGTACCGCCTTCCTGATGGTTGAGGGGTAATAACTGTCCCTGAAACCAGTGGGGTTGGTCCTGAGGCTCCTTTACCTCCTTCCTGATGGTTGAGGGGAAATAACTGTTCCTGAACCTGGGGGTGTGGGTCCTGAGGTTCCTGTACCTCCTTCCTGATGGTTGAGGGGTAATAACTGTCCCTGAACCTGGTGGTGTGGGTCCTGAGACTCCTTTACCTTCTTCCTGATGGTTGAGGGGTAATAGCTGTCCCTGAAACCAGTGGTGTGGGTCCTGAGGCTCCTGGACCTCCTTCCTGATGGTTGAGGGGGTAATAACTGTTCCTGAACAAGGTGGTGTGGGACCTTGGGCTCCTGTACCTCCTTCCTGAGGATTGTGGGGTGATAACTGTTCCTGAACCTGGTTGTGTGGAACCTGAGGCTCCTGTACCTGCTTCCTGATGGTTGAGGGGTAATAACTGTCCCTGAACCTGGTGGTGTGAGTCCTGAGGCTCCTGTACCTCCTTCCTGATGGTTGAGGGGTAATAACTGTCCCTGAACCCGGTGGTGTGGGTCCTGAGGCTTCCGTAACTCCCTCCTAATGGTTGAGGGGTAATAACTGTCCCTGAACCTGGTGGTGTGGGCCCTGAGGCTCCTGTACCTCCTTCCTGATGGTTGAGGGGTAATAACTGTCCCTGAACCTGCTGGTGTGGGACCTGAGGTTCCTGTACCTCCTTCCTGATGGTTGAGGGGTAATAACTGTCCCTGAACCTGGTGGTGTGGGCCCTGTGGCTCCTGTACCTCCTTCCTGATGGTTGAGGGGTAATAACTGTCCCTGAACCTGGTGGTGTGGGTCCTGAGGCTCCTGTACCTCCTATCTGATGGTTGAGGGGTAATAACTGTCCCTGAACCCAGTGGTGTGGGTCCTGAGGCTCCTGTACCTCCTTCCTGATTGTTAAGGGGTAATAACTGTCCCTGAACCCAGTGGTGTGGGTCATGAGGCTCCTGTACCTCCTTCCTGATGTTGAGGGGAAATAACTGTTCCTGAATCTGGAGGTGTGGGTCCTGAGGCTCCTGTACCTGCTTCCTGATGGTTGAGGGGTAATAACTGTCCCTGAACCTGGTGGTGTGGGTCCTGAGGCTCCTGTACCTCCTTCCTAATGGTTGAGGGGGTAATAACTGTCCCTGAACCTTGTGGTGTGGGCTCTGAGGCTCCGGTACCTCCTTCCTGATGGTTGAGGGGAAATAACTGTTCCTGAATCTGGAGGTTAGGGTCCTGAGGCTCCTGTACCTGCTTCCTGATGGTTGAGGGGTAATAACTGTCCCTGAACCTGGTGGTGTGGGTCCTGAGGCTCCTGTACCTCCTTCCTGATGGTTGAGGGGGTAATAACTGTTCCTGAACCTGGTGGTGTGGGTCCTGAGGCTCCTGTACCTGCTTCCTGATGGTTGAGGGGTAATAACTGTCCCTGAACCTGGTGGTGTGGGTCCTGAGGCTTCCGTACCTCCTTCCTAATGGTTGAGGGGTAATAACTGTTCCTGAACCAGGTGATGTGCGTCCTGAGGCTCCTGTACCTCCTTCCTGATGGTTGGGGGGTAATAACTGTCCCTGAACCTAGTGGTGTGGGTCCTGAGGCTCCTGTTCCTCCTTGCTGATGGTTGAGGGGTTATAACAGTCCCTGAACCCGGTGCTGTGCGTCCTGAGACTCCTGTACCTCCTTCCTGATGGTTGAGGGGCAATAACTGTCCCTGAACCTGCTGGTGTGGGACCTGAGGTTCCTGTACCTCCTTCGTGATGGTTGAGGGGTAATAACTGTCCCTGAACCTGGTGGTGTGGGACCTGAGGTTCCTGTACCTCTTTCCTGCTGGTTGAGGGGTAATAACTGTCCCTGAACCTGGTGGTGTGGGCCCTGAGTCTCCTGTACCTCCTTCCTGATGGTTGAGGGGTAATAACTGTCCCTGAACCTGGTGGTGTGGGTCCTGAGGTTCCTGTACCGCCTTCCTGATGGTTGAGGGGTAATAACTGTCCCTGAAACCAGTGGGGTTGGTCCTGAGGCTCCTTTACCTCCTTCCTGATGGTTGAGGGGAAATAACTGTTCCTGAACCTGGAGGTGTGGGTCCTGAGGCTCCTGGACCTCCTTCCTGATGGTTGAGGGGGTAATAACTGTTCCTGAACAAGGTGGTGTGGGACCTTGGGCTCCTGTACCACCTTCCTGATGATTGTGGGGTGATAACTGTTCCTGAACCTGGTTGTGTGGAACCTGAGGCTCCTGTACCTGCTTCCTGATGGTTGAGGGGTAATAACTGTCCCTGAACCTGGTGGTGTGGGTCCTGAGACTCCTTTACCTTCTTCCTGATGGTTGAGGGGTAATAGCTGTCCCTGAAACCAGTGGTGTGGGTCCTGAGGCTCCTGGACCTCCTTCCTGATGGTTGAGGGGGTAATAACTGTTCCTGAACAAGGTGGTGTGGGACCTTGGGCTCCTGTACCTCCTTCCTGAGGATTGTGGGGTGATAACTGTTCCTGAACCTGGTTGTGTGGAACCTGAGGCTCCTGTACCTGCTTCCTGATGGTTGAGGGGTAATAACTGTCCCTGAACCTGGTGGTGTGAGTCCTGAGGCTCCTGTACCTCCTTCCTGATGGTTGAGGGGTAATAACTGTCCCTGAACCCGGTGGTGTGGGTCCTGAGGCTTCCGTAACTCCCTCCTAATGGTTGAGGGGTAATAACTGTCCCTGAACCTGGTGGTGTGGGCCCTGAGGCTCCTGTACCTCCTTCCTGATGGTTGAGGGGTAATAACTGTCCCTGAACCTGCTGGTGTGGGACCTGAGGTTCCTGTACCTCCTTCCTGATGGTTGAGGGGTAATAACTGTCCCTGAACCTGGTGGTGTGGGCCCTGTGGCTCCTGTACCTCCTTCCTGATGGTTGAGGGGTAATAACTGTCCCTGAACCTGGTGGTGTGGGTCCTGAGGCTCCTGTACCTCCTATCTGATGGTTGAGGGGTAATAACTGTCCCTGAACCCAGTGGTGTGGGTCCTGAGGCTCCTGTACCTCCTTCCTGATTGTTGAGGGGTAATAACTGTCCCTGAACCCAGTGGTGTGGGTCATGAGGCTCCTGTACCTCCTTCCTGATGTTGAGGGGAAATAACTGTTCCTGAATCTGGAGGTGTGGGTCCTGAGGCTCCTGTACCTGCTTCCTGATGGTTGAGGGGTAATAACTGTCCCTGAACCTGGTGGTGTGGGTCCTGAGGCTCCTGTACCTCCTTCCTAATGGTTGAGGGGGTAATAACTGTCCCTGAACCTTGTGGTGTGGGCTCTGAGGCTCCGGTACCTCCTTCCTGATGGTTGAGGGGAAATAACTGTTCCTGAATCTGGAGGTTAGGGTCCTGAGGCTCCTGTACCTGCTTCCTGATGGTTGAGGGGTAATAACTGTCCCTGAACCTGGTGGTGTGGGTCCTGAGGCTCCTGTACCTCCTTCCTGATGGTTGAGGGGGTAATAACTGTTCCTGAACCTGGTGGTGTGGGTCCTGAGGCTCCTGTACCTGCTTCCTGATGGTTGAGGGGTAATAACTGTCCCTGAACCTGGTGGTGTGGGTCCTGAGGCTTCCGTACCTCCTTCCTAATGGTTGAGGGGTAATAACTGTACCTGAACCTGGTGGTGTGGGTCCTGAGGCTCCTGTACCTCCTTCCTGATGGCTGAGGGGTAATAACTGTCCCTGAACCTGGTGGTGTGGATCCTGAGGCTCCTGTACCTCCTCCCAGATGGTTGAGGGGTAATAACTGTTCCTGAACCAGGTGATGTGCGTCCTGAGGCTCCTGTACCTCCTTCCTGATGGTTGGGGGGTAATAACTGTCCCTGAACCTAGTGGTGTGGGTCCTGAGGCTCCTGTTCCTCCTTGCTGATGGTTGAGGGGTTATAACAGTCCCTGAACCCGGTGCTGTGCGTCCTGAGACTCCTGTACCTCCTTCCTGATGGTTGAGGGGCAATAACTGTCCCTGAACCTGCTGGTGTGGGACCTGAGGTTCCTGTACCTCCTTCGTGATGGTTGAGGGGTAATAACTGTCCCTGAACCTGGTGGTGTGGGACCTGAGGTTCCTGTACCTCTTTCCTGCTGGTTGAGGGGTAATAACTGTCCCTGAACCTGGTGGTGTGGGCCCTGAGTCTCCTGTACCTCCTTCCTGATGGTTGAGGGGTAATAACTGTCCCTGAACCTGGTGGTGTGGGTCCTGAGGTTCCTGTACCGCCTTCCTGATGGTTGAGGGGTAATAACTGTCCCTGAAACCAGTGGGGTTGGTCCTGAGGCTCCTTTACCTCCTTCCTGATGGTTGAGGGGAAATAACTGTTCCTGAACCTGGAGGTGTGGGTCCTGAGGCTCCTGGACCTCCTTCCTGATGGTTGAGGGGGTAATAACTGTTCCTGAACAAGGTGGTGTGGGACCTTGGGCTCCTGTACCACCTTCCTGATGATTGTGGGGTGATAACTGTTCCTGAACCTGGTTGTGTGGAACCTGAGGCTCCTGTACCTGCTTCCTGATGGTTGAGGGGTAATAACTGTCCCTGAACCTGGTGGTGTGAGTCCTGAGGCTCCTGTACCTCCTTCCTGATGGTTGAGGGGAAATAACTGTTCCTGAACCCAGTGGTGTGGGTCCTGAGGCTCCTGTATCTCCTTCCTGATGGTTGAGGGGTAATAACTGTCCCTGAACCCGGTGGTGTGGGTCCTGAGGCTTCCGTACCTCCCTCCTAATGGTTGAGGGGTAATAACTGTCCCTGAACCTGGTGGTGTGGGCCCTGAGGCTCCTGTACCTTCTTCCTGATGGTTGAGGGGTAATAACTGTCCCTGAACCTGCTGGTGTGGGACCTGAGGTTCCTGTACCTCCTTCCTGATGGTTGAGGGGTAATAACTGTCCCTGAACCCAGTGGTGTGGGTCCTGAGGCTCCTGTACCTCCTATCTGATGGTTGAGGGGTAATAACTGTCCCTGAACCCAGTGGTGTGGGTCCTGAGGCTCCTGTACCTCCTTCCTGATGGTTGAGGGGTAATAACTGTCCCTGAACCCAGTGGTGTGGGTCCTGAGGCTCCTGTACCTCCTTCCTGATGGTTGAGGGGAAATAACTGTTCCTGAATCTGGAGGTGTGGGTCCTGAGGCTCCTGTACCTGCTTCCTGATGGTTGAGGGGTAATAACTGTCCCTGAACCTGGTGGTGTGGGTCCTGAGGCTCCTGTACCTCCTTCCTGATGGTTGAGGGGGTAATAACTGTTCCTGAACCTGGTGGTGTGGGTCCTGAGGCTCCTGTACCTGCTTCCTGATGGTTGAGGGGTAATAACTGTCCCTGAACCTGGTGGTGTGGGTCCTGAGGCTTCCGTACCTCCTTCCTAATGGTTGAGGGGTAATAACTGTACCTGAACCTGGTGGTGTGGGTCCTGAGGCTCCTGTACCTCCTTCCTGATGGCTGAGGGGTAATAACTGTTCCTGAACCTGGAGGTGTGGGTCCTGAGGCTCCTGTACCTCCTTCCTGATGGTTGAGGGGTAATAACTGTCCCTGAACCTGGTGGTGTGGGTCCTGAGACTCCTTTACCTTCTTCCTGATGGTTGAGGGGTAATTGCTGTCCCTGAAACCAGTGGTGTGGGTCCTGAGGCTCCTGGACCTCCTTCCTGATGGTTGAGGGGGTAATAACTGTTCCTGAACAAGGTGGTGTGGGACCTTGGGCTCCTGTACCTCCTTCCTGATGATTGTGGGGTGATAACTGTTCCTGAACCTTGTTGTGTGGAACCTGAGGCTCCTGTACCTGCTTCCTGATGGTTGGGGGGTAATAACTGTCCCTGAACCTGGTGGTGTGAGTCCTGAGGCTCCTGTACCTCCTTCCTGATGGTTGAGGGGAAATAACTGTTCCTGAACCCAGTGGTGTGGGTCCTGAGGCTCCTGTATCTCCTTCCTGATGGTTGAGGGGTAATAACTGTCCCTGAACCCGGTGGTGTGGGTCCTGAGGCTTCCGTACCTCCCTCCTAATGGTTGAGGGGTAATAACTGTCCCTGAACCTGGTGGTGTGGGTCCTGAGGCTCCTGTACCTCCTTGCTGATGGTTGAGGGGTAATAACTGTCCCTGAACCTGGTGGTGTGGGCCCTGAGGCTCCTGTACCTCCTTCCTGATGGTTGAGGGGTAATAACTGTCCCTGAACCTGCTGGTGTGAGTCCTGAGGCTCCTGTACCTCCTTCCTGATGGTTGAGGGGAAATAACTGTTCCTGAACCCAGTGGTGTGGGTCCTGAGGCTCCTGTATCTCCTTCCTGATGGTTGAGGGGTAATAACTGTCCCTGAACCCGGTGGTGTGGGTCCTGAGGCTTCCGTACCTCCCTCCTAATGGTTGAGGGGTAATAACTGTCCCTGAACCTGGTGGTGTGGGCCCTGAGGCTCCTGTACCTCCTTCCTGATGGTTGAGAGGTAATAACTGTCCCTGAACCTGCTGGTGTGGGACCTGAGGTTCCTGTACCTCCTTCCTGATGGTTGAGGGGTAATAACTGTCCCTGAACCTTGTGGTGTGGGCCCTGTGGCTCCTGTACCTCCTTCCTGATGGTTGAGGGGAAATAACTGTTCCTGAATCTGGAGGTGTGGGTCCTGAGGCTCCTGTACCTGCTTCCTGATGGTTGAGGGGTAATAACTGTCCCTGAACCTGGTGGTGTGGGTCCTGAGGCTCCTGTACCTCCTTCCTGATGGTTGAGGGGGTAATAACTGTTCCTGAACCTGGTGGTGTGGGTCCTGAGGCTCCTGTACCTGCTTCCTGATGGTTGAGGGGTAATAACTGTCCCTGAACCTGGTGGTGTGGGTCCTGAGGCTTCCGTACCTCCTTCCTAATGGTTGAGGGGTAATAACTGTACCTGAACCTGGTGGTGTGGGTCCTGAGGCTCCTGTACCTCCTTCCTGATGGCTGAGGGGTAATAACTGTTCCTGAACCTGGAGGTGTGGGTCCTGAGGCTCCTGTACCTCCTTCCTGATGGTTGAGGGGTAATAACTGTCCCTGAACCCAGTGGTGTGGGTCCTGAGGCTCCTGTACCTCCTTCCTGATGGTTGAGGGGAAATAACTGTTCCTGAATCTGGAGGTGTGGGTCCTGAGGCTCCTGTACCTGCTTCCTGATGGTTGATGGGTAATAACTGTCCCTGAACCCAGTGGTGTGGGTCCTGAGGCTCCTTTACCTTCTTCCTGATGGTTGAGGGGTAATTGCTGTCCCTGAAACCAGTGGTGTGGGTCCTGAGGCTCCTGGACCTCCTTCCTGATGGTTGAGGGGGTAATAACTGTTCCTGAACAAGGTTGTGTGGGACCTTGGGCTCCTGTACCTCCTTCCTGATGATTGTGGGGTGATAACTGTTCCTGAACCTTGTTGTGTGGAACCTGAGGCTCCTGTACCTGCTTCCTGATGGTTGGGGGGTAATAACTGTCCCTGAACCTGGTGGTGTGAGTCCTGAGGCTCCTGTACCTCCTTCCTGATGGTTGAGGGGAAATAACTGTTCCTGAACCCAGTGGTGTGGGTCCTGAGGCTCCTGTATCTCCTTCCTGATGGTTGAGGGGTAATAACTGTCCCTGAACCCGGTGGTGTGGGTCCTGAGGCTTCCGTACCTCCCTCCTAATGGTTGAGGGGTAATAACTGTCCCTGAACCTGGTGGTGTGGGTCCTGAGGCTCCTGTACCTCCTTGCTGATGGTTGAGGGGTAATAATTGTTCCTGAACCTGGTGGTGTGGGACCTGAGGTTCCTGTACCTCTTTCCTGCTGGTTGAGGGGTAATAACTGTCCCAGAACCTGGTGGTGTGGTCCCTGAGTCTCCTGTACCTCCTTCCTGATGGTTGAGGGGTAATAACTGTCCCTGAACCAGGTGGTGTGGGTCCTGAGGTTCCTATACCGCCTTCCTGATGGTTGAGGGGTAATAACTGTCCCTGAAACCAGTGGTGTGGGTCCTGAGGCTCCGGTACCTCCTTCCTGATGGTTGAGGGGTAATAACTGTCCCTGAACCTGGTGGTGTGGGTCCTGAGGCTCCTGTACTGCCTTCCTGATGGTTGAGGGGTAATAACTGTCCCTGAACCTGGTGGTGTGAGTCCTGAGGCTCCTGTACCTCCTTCCTGATGGTTGAGGGGAAATAACTGTTCCTGAACCCAGTGGTGTGGGTCCTGAGGCTCCTGTATCTGCTTCCTGATGGTTGAGGGGTAATAACTGTCCCTGAACCCGGTGGTGTGGGTCCTGAGGCTCCTGTACCTCCTTCTTGATGGTTGAGGTGTAATAACTGTCCCTGAACCTGGTGGTGTGGGTCCTGAGGCTTCCGTACCTCCCTCCTAATGGTTGAGGGGTAATAACTGTCCCTGAAACCAGTGGTGTGGGTCCTGAGGCTCCTGGACCTCCTTCCTGATGGTTGAGGGGGTAATAACTGTTCCTGAACAAGGTGGTGTGGGACCTTGGGCTCCTGTACCTCCTTCCTGATGATTGTGGGGTGATAACTGTTCCTGAACCTGGTTGTGTGGAACCTGAGGCTCCTGTACCTGCTTCCTGATGGTTGAGGGGTAATAACTGTCCCTGAACCTGGTGGTGTGAGTCCTGAGGCTCCTATACCTCCTTCCTGATGGTTGAGGGGTAATAACTGTCCCTGAACCCGGTGGTGTGGGTCCTGAGGCTCCTGTACCTCCTTCCTGATGGTTGAGGGGTAATAACTGTCCCTGAACCTGGTGGTGTGGGTCCTGAGGCTCCTGTACCTCCTATCTGATGGTTGAGGGGTAATAACTGTCCCTGAACCCAGTGGTGTGGGTCCTGAGGCTCATGTACCTCCTTCCTGATGGTTGAGGGGAAATAACTGTTCCTGAATCTGGAGGTGTGGGTCCTGAGGCTCCTGTACCTGCTTCCTGATGGTTGATGGGTAATAACTGTCCCTGAACCCAGTGGTGTGGGTCCTGAGGCTCCTGTACCTCCTTGCTGATGGTTGAGGGGAAATAGCTGTTCCTGAACCTGGAGTTGTGGTTCCTGAGTCTCCTGTACCTCCTTCCTGATGGTTGAGGGGGTAATATCTGTTCCTGAACCTGCTGGTGTGGGACCTTGGGCTCCTGTACCTCCTTCCTGATGATTGTGGGGTGATAACTGTTCCTGAACCTGGTGGTGTGGGTCCTGAGGCTCCTGTACCTCCTTCCTGATGGTTGAGGGGTAATAACTGTTCCTGAACCTGGTAGTGTGGGTCCTGAGGCTCCTGTACCTCCTCGCCGATCGTTCTGGGGTGATAACTGTTCCTGAACCTGGTGATGTGGGTCCTGAGGCTCCTGTACCTCCTCCCAGATCGTTGTGGGTTGATAACTGTTCCTGAACCTGGTGATGTGGGTCCTGAGACTCCTGTACCTCCTTCCTGATGGTTGAGGGGTAATAACTGTCCCTAAACCTGGTGGTGTGGGTCCTGAGGCTCCTGTACCTCCTTCCTGATGGTTGAGGGGGTAATAACTGTTCCTGAACCTGGTGGTGTGGGTCCTGAGGCTCCTGTACCTCCTTCCTGATGGTTGAGGGGTAATAACTGTCCCTGAACCTGGTGGTGTTGGTCCTGAGGCTTCCGTACCTCCTTCCTGATGGTTGAGGGGGTAATATCTGTTCCTGAACCTGCTGGTGTTGGACCTTGGGCTCCTGTACCTCCTTCCTGATGATTGTGGGGTGATAACTGTTCCTGAACCTGGTTGTGTGGAACCTGAGGCTCCTGTACCTGCTTCCTGATGGTTGAGGGGTAATAACTGTCCCTGAACCTGGTGGTGGGAGTCCTGAGGCTCCTGTACCTCCTTCCTGATGGTTGAGGGGAAATAACTGTTCCTGAACCTGGTGGTGTGGGTTCTGAGGCTCCTGTACCTCCTTCCTGACTGTTGAGTGGGTAATAACTTTTCCTGAACCTGGTGGTGTGGGTCCTGAGGCTCCTGTACCTCCGTCCTGACGGTTGCTATGGTGATGGTAGACTACTCCTCCCAGAATCTCAGGACAGCCCGAAAGCTTCAGTCGTTCTGTGATATTCCAGTTCGGCGTGTGGCTCCGATAGAGCCTATCTCAGCGTCAGTGCAAGCTGCTAAGTCCCTGTCTCCGTTGTCTGTGCTTTCAGATCGAGACCGATATCTCCAAGCGCTACGAGAACCGGCGGGTGAACCTGATGGGCGTCCTCGTCTGACCTGTCCGCCCGGCCGGCCGAATCTTCGCATGACTATTTATTTGCTGCCCGCCTGAGGAGGAGACGGCCTGCGCAGGAATGCGGGGGGGGGGGGGGGGTGGTGGTGGTGAGAGAGAGGTCAGACCAGGCACTTAACACACAAAGGGCATCTTGGAGTGGTCGCCCTGTCCCCACCAACAATAAAGCAACTGAATCGACAGCCCTCTCACTGCTGTGGCTGAGCCGCATTTTATTATCCTCGCACACAAGAGGGACGGCCTGGGCCCCCCCCCCCCACCGCTCCCCATCACCGTCACCGTTCCTCCCAAGAAATGCTGCTGCTTCTACAGAATTAGCTTAACCTTTATGGATATTCGCCGTTTGGTAAATGTATGTTTCAGTTCCTTGCTTGCAAGAGCATTCGCGACGGAGGGGGTGCTTCGAAGTAAGTGAACCGACCACCCGCGAGTTGGCGTGTGCGCCTTGGATCGCTTATCTCGTCTCCAGGGCGCCAGTCTGCAGGCGCTGGAAATCCGAGCAACACATGCACACGCACACTTGCAGACCCACCCCCCACCCACCCACCTGACTATCTAGCCAGCAGGATGGGCGGACTGCCTTTGGGACTGCAGTCTCGGCCCGAAATGTCAACTGTTTACTCTTTTCCATAGATGCTGCCTGGCCTGCTGACTTCCTCCAGCATAGTGTGAGTGTATCTGTGTGTGAGTGTGTGTGTTTGTTTTGAATGAGAAGCTATGCCCTCTTTATTTCCCATGGGGGGGAGGGAGCCCGGGACAAGGGGGCACGACTTCAGGATTGAAAGACGTCCATTTAGAACTGAGATGCGGAGAAATTACTTTAGTCAGAGGGCGGTAGATCTGTGGAATTTGTTCCCACGGGCAGCTGTGGAGGCCGAGTCACTGGCTGCACAGTTTCCTTGCCGGGACATACTGTTAACCCTTCCCCAGTGGCAGCTCTGGCATCTTACGGCTATGAAGTCGCGAATCCATTCTGACCGGACGGTAGAAATGGGGGGGGGGGGGGAGGGTGGATTTAAGAGCCTTGTTTTGATATGCAAAGTGTAAAGATTTTTTAAAGCCTAGCTGCGCTCGTCACACTCAACAGAAAGTTTAAAGGTGAAAGATGATCTTTACTTTGACACATTTAAATCAAGACATCAAGTTGAATTTTGTCATCATTCAGTTGTACGCATGTATACGGCCTAATGAAACAACGTTCTTCCGGACCACAGTACACAACACACGACATACCACTCGCGCACAGCACACTCTAACTCAGATATAAACACTACATATAACACACAACACACTAAATATAACTCGCATATAAACACTACATAACTCGCACACAGCACACTACATATAAATCACATGTAAACACGACATAACCAGCGCACAGCACACTACATTTAGCTGACATATAAACACTACGTATAACACACACTACATACAACTCATGCACAGCACACGACATATAACACACATATAAACACTACATAACTCGCACACAGCACACGAAATATAACATATAAACACTACATAACTCGCGCACAGCACTCTACATATATCTCACATATAAACACCACATAACTCACGCACAGCACACTACTTATAACTCACAAATAAAACATACAACTCATATATAAACACTACATAACTCGTGCACAGCACACTACATATAACTCATATAAACACTACATATAACATGCATATAAACAGTACATTTCTCACGCACAGCACACTATATATAACTCACATATAAACAATACATAACTCGCGCAGAGCACACTGTAACTCACATATGAACACTAGATGACACGCGCACAGCACACTGCATATAACTCGCATATAAACACTGCATAACACAAACACTACATAAATCGCGCGCAGCATACTACATATAACTCATATAAACAATACATATAACACATATAAACACTAAATAACTCGCGCACAGCACACTACATATAACTCACATATAAACTCGACAAGTAACTTGCATTAAAACACTACATAACACGCATATAAACACTACAAAACTTGCGCACAGCGCTCCACATATAACTCACATTTAAACAGTACATGACTCACGCACTGCACAATACATTTAACTCACATATAAACACTACATAACTAGCGCGCAGCATACTACATATAACTCACATATAAACACTACATAACTCGGACGAACAGCACACTACATATACCTCACATATAAACACTCCCTGAATCGCGCACAGCACACACAAACACGACATAACTCGCGCACAGCAGACTACATATAAATCACATATAAACACTACCAAGCTCACACACAGCACACCACATATAACTTGAATATAAACACGAAATAACTCGCGCACAGCACACTATATATATCTCACATATAAGCACTACATAACTCGCACGCACAGCACACGACATATAACTCACATATAAACACTACAAAACAGGCGCACAGCACACTACATATAACACATATAAACACTACATAACTTGAGCACAGCACACAAAATAACTCACATATAAACACTTCATAACTCGCATACAACACACCCTAACTCACATATAAACACTACATAACGTGCGCACCGCACTCTACATATGACTCACATATAAACACTACATGAATTATGCACAGCACACTACATTTAACTCTCATATAAGCACTAAATAACTCGCGCACAGCACACTGTAACTCACATTTCAACACTAGATGACACGCGCACAGCACACTGCATATAACTCGCATATAAACTCTACAAATAACTCGCATATAAACACTACATAACACGCATATAAACACTAGATAACTCACATATAAACACTACATAACTCGCGCGCAGCAAACTTCATATAACTCATATAAACACTACATATAACTCGCATATAAACACTAAATAACCCGTGCACAGCACACTACATATAACTTGCATATAAACTCGACAAATAACTTGCAATAATACACTACATAACACGCATATAAACACTACATAACTCACATATAAACACTACATAACTAGCGTGCAGGACACTACATATAACTCACATATAAACACTACACAACTCATGCACAGCATACTCAAACTCAGATATAAACAGTACATTATTCACGCACAGCACACTCTAACTCACATATAAACACTACATAACACGTGGACACAGCACATGACATTTAACTCACATATTAACACTACAAATCATGCGCACAGCACACTACATATAACTCACATATAAACACTTCATAACTTGCGCACAGCAGACTCTAACTCACATATAAACACTACATAACGTGCGCACAGCACACTACATATAATTCACATATAAACACTACATAACCCGCACACAGCACACTACATATAACTCACATATAAACATTACAAAACAGGCGCACAACACACTACATATAACACATATAAACACTACATAACTTGAGCACAGCACACAAAATAACTCACATATAAACACTTCATAACTCGCATACAACACACCCTAACTCACATATAAACACTACATAACGTGCGCACCGCACTCTACATATGACTCACATATAAACACTACATGAATTATGCACAGCACACATTTAACTCTCATATAAGCACTAAATAACTCGCGCACAGCACACTGTAACTCACATTTCAACACTAGATGACACGCGCACAGCACACTGCATATAACTCGCATATAATCTCTACAAATAACTCGCATATAAACACTACATAACACGCATATAAACACTAGATAACTCACATATAAACACTACATAACTCGCGCGCAGCAAACTTCATATAACTCATAAACACTACATATAACTCACATATAAACACTACAGAACTCGCGCACAGCACACTACATATAACTTGCATATAAACTCGACAAATAACTTGCAATAATACACTACATAACATGCATATAAACACTACATAACTCACATATACACACTACATAACTAGCGCGCAGGACACTACATATAACTCGCATATAAACACTAAATAACTTGCACACAGCACACTGTAACTCACAAATGAACAGTAGATGCCACGCGCACAGCACACTGCATATAACTCGCATATAAACACTGCATAACTCGCGCACAGCACTACATATAAATCGCATATAAAGACTAAATAACTCGCGCACAGCACACTACATATAACTCACATATCAACACTACATAAGTTCAGCACAGCACACTCTAACTCACATATAAACTTTAAACAACTCGCGCACAGCACACTACATATATCTCACATATAAACACCACATAATTCATCCACAGCACACTAAATATAACTAATATAAACGCTACATATAACTCGCATATAAACACTACAAAACTTGCGCACAGCGCTCCACTTATAACTCACATTTAAACAGTACATGACTCACGCACTGCACAATACATTTAACTCACATATAAACACTACATAACTAGCGCGCAGCATACTACATATAACTCGCATATAAACACTAGATGACTCACGCACAGCACACTACATATAACTCACATATAAACACTACATAACTCACGCAGAGCACACTACATATAACCCATATATAAACGCTGCATATAACCCGCATATAGACACTACATAATCCGCACACAGCACACTAGATATATCTCACATATAAACACTACATAACCCGCGCACAGCACACTACATATAACTCGCATATAAACACTAAATAACTCGCGCACAGTACACTGTAACTCACAAATGAACAGTACATGACTCACGCACTGCACAATACATTTAACTCACATATAAACACTAGATGACTCACGCACAGCACACTACATATAACTCACATATAAACACTACATAACTCGGACGAACAGCACACTACATATACCTCACATAAAAACACTCCCTGAATCTAATGCACAGCACACTACATATAACTCATATATCAACACTACATATAACTCACATATAAACACTACATAAGTTCAGCACAGCAGACTCTAACTCACATATAAACTCTAAACAACTCGCGCACAGCACACTACATATAACTCACATATAAACACTACATAAGTTCAGCACAGCACACTCTAACTCACATATAAACTCTAAACAACTCGCGCACAGCATACTATATATATATATCTCACATATAAGCACTACATAACTCGCGCGCACAGCACATGACATATAACTCACATATAAACACTACAAAACAGGCGCACAGCACACTACATATAACTCACATATAAACACTACATAACTTGAGCACAGCACACTAAATAACTCACATATAAACACTTCATAACTCGCGTACAACACACTACATATAACTTGCATATAAACTCGACAAGTAACTTGCATTAAAACACTACATAACACGCATATAAACACTACGTAACCTGCGTGCAGGACACTACATATAACTCACATATAAACACTACATAACCTCAGCAAAGCACACTACATAACTAGCGCACAGCACACGCTAACTCACATATAATCTCTGCACAACTCGCGCATAGCACACAACATATATCTCACATATAAACACCACATAATTCATCCACAGCACACTAAATATAACTAATATAAATGCTACATATAACTCACATATAAACACTACAAAACTTGCGCACAGCGCTCCACATATAACTCGCATATAAACACTAGATGACTCACGCACAGCACACTACATATAACTCACATATAAACACTACATAACTCGGACGAACAGCACACTACATATACCTCACATATAAACACTCCCTGAATCGTGCACAGCACACACGAATGCACATATAAACACGACATAACTCACGCAAAGCAGACTACATATAAATCACATATAAACACTACATAACTCGCACGCACAGCACACAACATATAACTCACATATAAACACTATAAAACAGGCGCACAGCACACTACATATAACACATATAAACACTACATAACTTGAGCACAGCACACTAAATAACTCACATATAAAGACTTCATAACTCGCGTACAACACACCCTAACTCACATATAAACACTACATAACGTGCGCACCACACTCTACATATGACTCACACATAAACACTACATGAATTATGCACAGCACACTACATTTAACTCTCATATAAGCACTAAATAACTCGCGCACAGCATACTGTAACTCACATATAAACACTAGATGACACGCGCACAGCACACTGCATATAACTCGCATATAAACTCTACAAATAACTCGCATATAAGCACTAGATAACTCACATATAAACACTACATAACTCGCGCGCAGCAAACTTCATATAACTCATATAAACACTACATATAACTCGCATATAAACACTAAATAACTTGCACACAGCACACTGTAACTCACTTATAAACACTACATAACTCGCGCACAGTACACTGTAACTCACAAATGAACAGTAGACGCGCGCACAGCACACTCTAACTCACATATAAACTCTAAACAACTCCCGAACAGCACACTATATATATCTCACATATAAACACTACATAACCCGCGCACAGCACACTACATATAACTCGCATATAAACACTAAATAACTTGCACACAGCACACTGTAACTCACATATAAACACTACATAACTCGCGCACAGCACTACATATAAATCGCATATAAAGACTAAATAACTCGCACACAGCACACTACATATAACTCACATATAAACACTACATAAGTTCAGCACAGCACACACTAACTCACATATAAACTTTAAACAACTCGCGCACAGCACACTATATATATCTCACATATAAACACTACATAACTCGTGCGCACAGCACACGACATATAACTCACATATAAACACTACAAAACAGGCGCACAGCACACTACATATAACTCACATATAAACACTACATAACTTGAGCACAGCACACTAAATAACTCACATATAAACACTTCATAACTCGCGTACAACACACCCTAACTCACATATAAACACTACATAACGTGCGCACCGCACTCTACATATGACTCACATATAAACACTACATGAATTATGCACAACACACTACATTTAACTCTCATATAAGCACTAAATAACTCGCGCACAACACACTGTAACTCACATTTCAACACTAGATGACACGCGCACAGCAAACTTCATATAACTCATATAAACACTAAATAACTCGTGCACAGCACACTACATATAACTCGCATATAAACACTATATAACTTGCGCACAGCACACTACATATAACTCACATATAAACACTACAGAACTCGCGCACAGCACACTACATATAACTTGCATATAAACTCGACGAATAACTTGCAATAATACACTACATAACATGCATATAAACACTACATTATTCACGCACAGCACACTCTAACTCACATATAAACACTACATAACACGTGCGCACAGCACACATTTAACTCACATATTAACACTACAAATCATGCGCACAGCACACTACATGTAACTCACATATAAACACTTCATAACTTGCGCACAGCAGACTCTAACTCACATATAAACACTACATAACGTGCGCACAGCACACTACATATAACTCACATATAAACACTACATAACTCACGCACAGCACACTACATATAACCCATATATAAACGCTACATATAACCCGCATATAGACACTACATAACCCGCACACAGCACACTAGATATAACACACTTATAAAAATTACATAACTCGCGCACACCACACTATATATATCTCACATATAAACACTACATAATTTGCGCACAGCACACTCTAACTCACATATAAACTCTAAACAACTCGCGCACAGCACACTATATATATCTCACATATAAACACTACATAACCCGCGCACAGCACACTACATATAACTCGCATATAAACACTAAATAACTTGCACACAGCACACTGTAACTCACATATAAACACTAGATGACACGCGCACAGCACACTGCATATAACTCGCATATAAACACTAAATAACTTGCACACAGCACACTGTAACTCACATATGAACACTAGATGACACGCGCACAGCACACAGCATATAACTCGCATATAATCTCTACAAATAACTCGCATATAAACACTAAATAACTTGCACACAGCACACTGTAACTCACATATGAACACTCGATGACACGCGCACAGCACACTACATATAACTCACTTATAAACACTACCTACATCGCGCACAGCACTCTAACTCACATATAAACACTACATAACTTGCGCACAGCAGACTCTAACTCACATATAAACACTACATAACGTGTGCACAGCACACTACATATAACCCATATATAAACGCTACATATAACCCGCATATAGACACTACATAACCCGCACACAGCACACTAGATATAACACACTTATAAAAACTACATAACTCGTGCACAGCACACTAAATATAACTCACATAAAAACACTACATAACTTGAGCACAGCACACTCTAACTCACATATAAACTCTAAACAACTCGTGCACAGCACACTATATATATCTCACATATAAACACTACATAACCCGCGCACAGCACACTACATATAACTCGCATATAAACACTAAATATCTTGCACACAGCACACTGTAACTCACATATAAACACTAGATGACACGCGCACAGCACACTGCATATAACTCGCATATAAACACTGCATAACTCACATATAAACACTACCTAAGTCGCGCACAGCACACTCTAACTCACATATAAACACTACATAACTCACGCACAGCACACTACTTATAACTCACAAATAAAACAACATACAACTCATATATAAACACTACATAACTCGTGCACAGCACACTACATATAACATATAAACACTACATTTCTCACGCACAGCACACTACATATAACTCACATATAAACGATACATAACGCGCAGAGCACACTGTAACTCACATATGAACACTAGATGACACGCACAGCATACTGCATATAACTCGCATATAAACACTGCATAACTCACATATAAACACTACATAACTCGCGCGCAGCATACTACATATAACTCATATAAACAATACATATAACTCGGGCACAGCACACTACATATAACTCACATATAAACTCTACATAACTCGCGCACAGCACACTACATATAACTTGCATATAAACTCGACAAGTAACTTGCATTAAAACACTACATAACACGCATATAAACACTACGTAACCTGCGTGCAGGACACTACATATAACTCACATATAAACACTACATAACCTCAGCAAAGCACACTACATAACTAGCGCACAGCACACGCTAACTCACATATAATCTCTGCACAACTCGCGCACAGCACACAACATATATCTCACATATAAACACCACATAATTCATCCACAGCACACTAAATATAACTAATATAAACGCTACATATAACTCACATATAAACACTACAAAACTTGCGCACAGCGCTCCACATATAACTCGCATATAAACACTAGATGACTCACGCATAGCACACTACATATAACTCACATATAAACACTACATAACTCGGACGAACAGCACACTACATATACCTCACATATAAACACTCCCTGAATCTAATGCACAGCACACTACATATAACTCACATATCAACACTACATATAACTCACATATAAACACTACATAAGTTCAGCACAGCACACTCTAACTCACATATAAACTCTAAACAACTTGCGCACAGCATACTATATATATATCTCACATATAAGCACTACATAACTCGCGCGCACAGCACATGACATATAACTCAAATATAAACACTACAAAACAGGCGCACAGCACACTACATATAACTCACATATAAACACTAAATAACTTGAGCACAGCACACTAAATAACTCACATATAAACACTTCATAACTCGCGTACAACACACCCTCTCACATATAAACAGTACATAACGTGCGCACCGCACTCTACATATGACTCACATATAAACACTACATGAATTATGCACAGCACACTACATTTAACTCTCATATAAGCACTAAATAACTCGCGCAAAAGAACACTGTAACTCACATTTTAACACCAGATGACACGCGCACAGCACACTGCATATAACTTGCATATAAACTCTACAAATAACTCGCATATAAACACTACATAATGTGCGCACAGCACACTACATATAACTCACATATAAACACTACATAACTCACGCACAGCACACTACATATAACCCATATATAAACGCTACATATAACCCGCATATAGACACTACATAACCCGCACACAGCACACTAGATATAACACACTTATAAAAATTACATAACTCGCGCACACCACACTATATATATCTCACATATAAACACTACATAATTTGCGCACAGCACTCTAACTCACATATAAACTCTAAACAACTCGCGCACAGCACACTATATATATCTCACATATAAACACTACATAACCCGCGCACAGCACACTACATATAACTCGCATATAAACACTAAATAACTTGCACACAGCACACTGTAACTCACATATAAACACTAGATGACACGCGCACAGCACACTGCATATAACTCGCATATAAACACTAAATAACTTGCAGCAAGCACACCGTAACTCACATATGAACACTCGATGACACGCGCACAGCACACTACATATAACTCACTTATAAACACTACCTACATCGCGCACAGCACACTCTAACTCACATATAAACACTACATAACTTGCGCACAGCACACTCTAACTCACATATAAACACTACATAATGTGTGCACAGCACACTACATATAACTCACATATAAACACTACATAACTCGCGCACAGCACACTACATATATCTCACATATAAACACCACATAACTCACGCACAGCACACTACTTATAACTCACAAATAAAACAACATACAACTCATATATAAACACTACATAACTCGTGCACAGCACACTACATATAACATATAAACACTACATTTCTCACGCACAGCACACTACATATAACTCACATATAAACGATACATAACGCGCAGAGCACACTGTAACTCACATATGAACACTAGATGACACGCACAGCATACTGCATATAACTCGCATATAAACACTGCATAACTCACATATAAACACTACATAACTCGCGCGCAGCATACTACATATAACTCATATAAACAATACATATAACTCGGGCACAGCACACTACATATAACTCACATATAAACTCTACATAACTCGCGCACAGCACACTACATATAACTTGCATATAAACTCGACAAGTAACTTGCATTAAAACACTACATAACACGCATATAAACACTACGTAACCTGAGTGCAGGACACTACATATAACTCACATATAAACACTACATAACCTCAGCAAAGCACACTACATAACTAGCGCACAGCACACGCTAACTCACATATAATCTCTGCACAACTCGCGCACAGCACACAACATATATCTCACATATAAACACCACATAATTCATCCACAGCACACTAAATATAACTAATATAAACGCTACATATAACTCACATATAAACACTACAAAACTTGCGCACAGCGCTCCACATATAACTCGCATATAAACACTAGATGACTCACGCACAGCACACTACATATAACTCACATATAAACACTACATAACTCGGACGAACAGCACACTACATATACCTCACATAAAAACACTCCCTGAATCTAATGCACAGCACACTACATATAACTCACATATCAACACTACATATAACTCACATATAAACACTACATAAGTTCAGCACAGCACACTCTAACTCACATATAAACTCTAAACAACTCGCGCACAGCATACTATATATATATCTCACATATAAGCACTACATAACTCGCGCGCACAGCACATGACATATAACTCACATATAAACACTACAAAACAGGCGCACAGCACACTACATATAACTCACATATAAACACTACATAACTTGAGCACAGCACACTAAATAACTCACATATAAACACTTCATAACTCGCGTACAACACACCCTCTCACATATAAACACTACATAACGTGCGCACCGCACTCTACATATGACTCACATATAAACACTACATGAATTATGCACAGCACACTACATTTAACTCTCATATAAGCACTAAATAACTCGCGCAAAAGAACACTGTAACTCACATTTTAACACCAGATGACACGCGCACAGCACACTGCATATAACTTGCATATAAACTCTACAAATAACTCGCATATAAACACTACATAACACGCATATAAACACTAGATAACTCACATATAAACACTACATAACTCGCGCGCAGCAAACTTCATATAACTCATATAAACACTACATATAACTCGCATATAAACACTAAATAACTCGTGCACAGCACACTACATATAACTCGCATATAAACACTATATAACTTGCGCACAGCACGCTACATATAACTCACATATAAACACTACAGAACTCGCGCACAGCACACTGCATATAACTTGCATATAAACTCGACAAATAACTTGCCATAATACACTACATAACACGCATATAAACACTACATAACTCACATATAAACACTACATAACTTGAGCACAGCACACTAAATAACTCACATATAAACACTTCATAACTCGCATACAACACACCCTAACTCACATATAAACACTACATAACGTGCGCACCACACTCTACATATGACTCACATATAAACACTACATGAATTATGCACATCACACTGCATATAACTCGCATATAAACTCTACAAATAACTCGCATATAAACACTACATAACACGCTTATAAACACTAGATAACTCACATATAAACACTACATAACTCGCGCGCAGCAAACTTCATATAACTCATATAAACACTACATATAACTCGCATATAAACACTAAATAACTCCTGCACAGCACACTATATATATCTCACATATAAAAACTACATTACCCGCGCACAGCACACTACGTATAACTCACATATAAACAGAACATCACTCGTGCACAGCACACTACATATAACTCGCATATCAACACTACATAACTCACAGATAAACACAACATAACTCACGCACAGCATACTACATATATCTCATATAAACATTGCATATAACTCGCATATTAAATCACTACATTACTGGCGCACAGCACACTACATATAACTCGCATATAAACACTAAATAACTCGCACTCAGCACACTGTAACTCGCATATAAACACTAAATAACACACACACAGCACACTACATATAACTCACATATAAACACTACATACCCCGCGCACAACACACTACATATAACTCGCATATAAACACTAAATAACACACGCACAGCACACTACATATAACTCACATAAAAACTCTACACAACTCGCGCACAGCACACTACATATAACTTGCATATAAACACTACATTTCTGACACACAGCACACTACATATAACTCACATATAAACACTAAATAACTCGCACACAGCACACTGTAACTCACATATAAACTCTACACAATTCGTGCACAGCACACTACATATAACTTGCATATAAACACTACATTTCTGACACACAGCACACTACATATAACTCACATATAAACACTAAATAACTTGCACACAGCACACTGTAACTCACATATAAACACTAGATGACGCGCACAGCACACTGCATATAACTCGCATATAAACACTACATAACTCACATATAATCACTACATAACTCGCATATAAACACTACATAACTCGCGCGCAGCATACTACATATAACTGATATAAACAATACATATATCACGCATATAAACAATAGATGACTCACGCACAGCACACTACATATAACTCGCATATAAACACTACATGACTCACGCACAGCACACTACATATAACTCGCATATAAACACTAAATAACTCGCGCACAGCACACTACATATAACTCACATATAAACACTACATAACTCGCGCGCAGCACACTACATATAGCTCATGTAAAAGCATTACATAACTTCAGCACAGCACACTACATAACTTGCGCACAGCACACTACATATAACTCGCATATAAAGTCTACAAATAACTCACATATAAACACTACATAACTCGCGCACAGCACACTCTAACTCACATATAAACACTACCGAACTCGCGCGCACAGCACACTGTAACTCACACTTGAACACTAGATGACACGCAAACAGCAGACTGCATATAACTTGCATATACACTCTACATATAACTCGCATATAAACACTAGATAACTCACATATAAACACTAGATAACTCGCATATAAACACTACATAACTCGCGTATAAACACTACATAACTCGCGCACAGCAGACTACATATAAATCAAATATAAACACTACCTGGCTCGCACACAGCGCACTACATATAATTCGAATATAAACACTAAATAACCCGCGCACAGCACACTACATGTAACACGCATATAAACTCAACATATAAATCGCATATAAACACTACATAACTCACATATAAACACTACATAACTCGCGTATAAACACTACATAACTCACGCGCAGCACTCTACATATGACTCATAAACAATACAGATAACTCGCATATAAATACTAAATAACTCGCGCACTGCACACTACAAATAACTCACATATAAACACTACATAAGTCGCGCACAGCACACTACATATAACTTGCATATAAATCGACAAATAACTCGCATTAAAACACTAGATAACACGCATATAAACATAACTTGCACACAACACACTACATATAACTCACATATAAACACTACACAACTTGAGCACAGCACACTCTAACTCACATATAAACATTACATAACGTGCGCGCAGCACACTACATATGACTCACATATAAACACTACATGAGTTGTGCACAGCACACTACATTTAACTCTCATATAAACACTAAATAACTCACGCACAGCACACTGTCACTCACATATGAACACTAGATGACATGCGCACAGCAGACTGCATATAACTTGCATATAAACACTACATAACCCGCGCGCAGCAAACCTAATATAACTCATATAAACACTACATATAACTCGCATATAAACACTAAATAACTCGGGCACAGCACACTACATATAACTCGCATATAAACACTATATAACTCGCGCACAGCTCACTACATATAACTCAAATATAAACATATCAGAACTCACGCATAGCACACTACATATAACTTGCATATAAACTCGACAAATAACTTGCATTAAAACACTACATAACACGCATATAAACACTACATAACTCGCGCACAGCACACTCTAACTCACATATAAACACTACCTAAATCGCGCGCACAGCACACTACATATAACTCACATATAAACACTTCATAACTCGCACACAACACACTCTAATTCACATATAAACATTACATAACTTGCGCACAGCACACTACATATGACTCAAACATAAACTACATGAATTGTGCACAGCATACTACATTTAACTCTCATATAAACACTAAATAACTCGCCCACAGCACACTGTAACTCACACTTGAACACTAGATGACACGCAAACAGCAGACTGCATATAACTTGCATATACACTCTACATATAACTCGCATATAAACACTAGATAACTCGCATATAAACACTAGATAACTCGCATATAAACACTACATAACTCGCCTGCAGCAAACTTCATATAACTCATATAAACACTACATATAACTCACATATAAACACTAAATAACTCGGGCACAGCACACTACATATAACTCGCATATAAACACTATATAACTCGCGCACAGCACACTACATATAACTTGCATATAAACTCGACAAATAACTTGCATTAAAACACTACATAACACGCAAATAAACACCACATAACTTGCATATAAAAACTACATAACCCGCGCGCAGGACACTACTTTTAACTCACATATATACACTACATAACTCGTGCACAGCATACTCTAACTCACATATAAACACTGCATTACTCATGCACAGTACACTCTAACTCACATATAAACACTACATAACACGTGCGCACAGCACTCGACATATAACTTACATATTAACACTACAAATCATGTGCGCAGCACACTACATATAACTCACATATAAACACTACATAACTTGAGCAGAGCACATTAAATAACTCACATAGAAACACTTCATAACTCGCGCACAGCAGACTCTAACTCACATATAAACACTACATAACACGTGCACACAGCACACGACATTTAACTCACATATTAACACTACAAATCATGCGCACAGCACACTACATATAACTCACATATAAACTCTAAACAACTCGCGCACAGCACACTATATATATCTCACATATAAACACTACATAACCCGCGCACAGCACACTACATATAACTCGCATATAAACACTAAATAACTTGCACACAGCACACTGTAACTCACATATAAACACTAGATGACACGCACACAGCACACTGCATATAACTCGCATATAAACACTAAATAACTTGCACACAGCACACTGTAACTCACATATAAACACTAGATGACACACACACAGCACACTACATATAACTCACATATAAACACTAAATAACTTGCACACAGCACACTGTAACTCACATATAAACACTAGATGACACGCACACAGCACACTACATATAACTCACATATAAACACTAAATAACTTGCACACAGCACACTGAAACTCACATATGAACACTAGATGACACGCGCACAGCACACTGCATATAACTCACATATAAACACTAAATAACTTGCACGCAGCACACTGTAACTCACATATGAACACTACATAACTCGCGCAAAGCACACTATATATATCTCACATATAAACACTACATAACCCGCGCACAGCACACTACATATAACTCGCATATAAACACTAAATAACTTGCACACAGCACACTGTAAATCACATATAAACACTAGATGACACGCTCACAGCACACTGCATATAGCTTGCATATAAACTCGACAAATAACTTGCAATAATACACTAGATAACATGCATATAAACACTACATAACTCACATATAAACACTTCATAACTCGCGTACAACACACCCTAACTCACATATAAACAGTACATAACGTGTGCACCACACTCTACATATGACTCACATATAAACACTACATGAATTCTGCACAGCACACTACATATAACTCACATATAAACACTACATAACTCGTGTGCAGCACACTACATATAACTCGCATATAAAGTCTACATATAACTCACATATAAACACTACATAACTTGCGCACAGCACACTACATATAACTCGCATATAAAGTCTACATATAACTCACATATAAACACTACATAACTCGCGCACAGCACACTACATATAGCTCATGTAAAAGCATTACATAACTTCAGCACAGCACACTACATAACTTGCGCACAGCACACTACATATAACTCGCATATAAAGTCTACAAATAACTCACATATAAACACTACATAACTCGCGCACAGCACACTCTAACTCACATATAAACACTACCGAACTCGCGCGCACAGCACACTGTAACTCACACTTGAACACTAGATGACACGCAAACAGCAGACTGCATATAACTTGCATATACACTCTACATATAACTCGCATATAAACACTAGATAACTCGCATATAAACACTAGATAACTCGCATATAAACACTAGATAACTCGCATATAAACACTACATAACTCGCCTGCAGCAAACTTCATATAACTCATATAAACACTACATATAACTCACATATAAACACTAAATAACTCGGGCACAGCACACTACATATAACTCGCATATAAACACTATATAACTCGCGCACAGCACACTACATATAACTTGCATATAAACTCGACAAATAACTTGCATTAAAACACTACATAACACGCAAATAAACACCACATAACTCGCATATAAAAACTACATAACCCGCGCGCAGGACACTACTTTTAACTCACATATATACACTACATAACTCGTGCACAGCATACTCTAACTCACATATAAACACTGCATTACTCACGCACAGCACACTCTAACTCACATATAAACACTACATAACACGTGCGCACAGCACTCGACATATAACTTACATATTAACACTACAAATCATGTGCGCAGCACACTACATATAACTCACATATAAACACTACATAACTTGAGCAGAGCACACTAAATAACTCACATAGAAACACTTCATAACTCGCGCACAGCAGACTCTAACTCACATATAAACACTACATAACACGTGCACACAGCACACGACATTTAACTCACATATTAACACTACAAATCATGCGCACAGCACACTACATATAACTCACATATAAACTCTAAACAACTCGCGCACAGCACACTATATATATCTCACATATAAACACTACATAACCCGCGCACAGCACACTACATATAACTCGCATATAAACACTAAATAACTTGCACACAGCACACTGTAACTCACATATAAACACTAGATGACACGCACACAGCACACTGCATATAACTCGCATATAAACACTAAATAACTTGCACACAGCACACTGTAACTCACATATAAACACTAGATGACACGCACACAGCACACTACATATAACTCACATATAAACACTAAATAACTTGCACACAGCACACTGTAACTCACATATAAACACTAGATGACACGCACACAGCACACTACATATAACTCACATATAAACACTAAATAACTTGCACACAGCACACTGAAACTCACATATGAACACTAGATGACACGCGCACAGCACACTGCATATAACTCACATATAAACACTAAATAACTTGCACGCAGCACACTGTAACTCACATATGAACACTCGATGACACGCGCACAGCACACTACATATAACTCACATATAAACACTACCTAAATCGCGCACAGCACACTACATATAACTCACATATAAACACTACATAACACGTGCACACAGCACACGACATTTAACTCACATATAAACACTACATAACTCACGCACAGCACACTACATATAACCCATATATAAACACTACATATAACCCGCATATAGACACTACATAACCCGCACACAGCACACTAGATATAACACACTTATAAAAACTACATAACTTGCGCACAGCACACTCTAACTCGCATATAAACTCTAAACAACTCGCGCAAAGCACACTATATATATCTCACATATAAACACTACATAACCCGCGCACAGCACACTACATATAACTCGCATATAAACACTAAATAACTTGCACACAGCACACTGTAAATCACATATAAACACTAGATGACACGCTCACAGCACACTGCATATAGCTTGCATATAAACTCGACAAATAACTTGCAATAATACACTAGATAACATGCATATAAACACTACATAACTCACATATAAACACTTCATAACTCGCGTACAACACACCCTAACTCACATATAAACAGTACATAACGTGTGCACCACACTCTACATATGACTCACATATAAACACTACATGAATTCTGCACAGCACACTACATATAACTCACATATAAACACTACATAACTCGTGTGCAGCACACTACATATAGCTCATGTAAAAGCATTACATAACTTCAGCACAGCACACTACATAACTTGCGCACAGCACACTACATATAACTCGCATATAAAGTCTACAAATAACTCACATATAAACACTACATAACTCGCGCACAGCACACTACATATAGCTCATGTAAAAGCATTACATAACTTCAGCACAGCACACTACATAACTTGCGCACAGCACACTACATATAACTCGCATATAAAGTCTACAAATAACTCACATATAAACACTACATAACTCGCGCACAGCACACTCTAACTCACATATAAACACTACCGAACTCGCGCGCACAGCACACTGTAACTCACACTTGAACACTAGATGACACGCAAACAGCAGACTGCATATAACTTGCATATACACTCTACATATAACTCGCATATAAACACTAGATAACTCGCATATAAACACTAGATAACTCGCATATAAACACTACATAACTCGCCTGCAGCAAACTTCATATAACTCATATAAACACTACATATAACTCACATATAAACACTAAATAACTCGGGCACAGCACACTACATATAACTCGCATATAAACACTATATAACTCGCGCACAGCACACTACATATAACTTGCATATAAACTCGACAAATAACTTGCATTAAAACACTACATAACACGCAAATAAACACCACATAACTTGCATATAAAAACTACATAACCCGCGCGCAGGACACTACTTTTAACTCACATATATACACTACATAACTCGTGCACAGCATACTCTAACTCACATATAAACACTGCATTACTCACGCACAGCACACTCTAACTCACATATAAACACTACATAACACGTGCGCACAGCACTCGACATATAACTTACATATTAACACTACAAATCATGTGCGCAGCACACTACATATAACTCACATATAAACACTACATAACTTGAGCAGAGCACACTAAATAACTCACATAGAAACACTTCATAACTCGCGCACAGCAGACTCTAACTCACATATAAACACTACATAACACGTGCACACAGCACACGACATTTAACTCACATATTAACACTACAAATCATGCGCACAGCACACTACATATAACTCACATATAAACTCTAAACAACTCGCGCACAGCACACTATATATATCTCACATATAAACACTACATAACCTGCGCACAGCACACTACATATAACTCGCATATAAACACTAAATAACTTGCACACAGCACACTGTAACTCACATATAAACACTAGATGACACGCACACAGCACACTGCATATAACTCGCATATAAACACTAAATAACTTGCACACAGCACACTGTAACTCACATATAAACACTAGATGACACGCACACAGCACACTACATATAACTCACATATAAACACTAAATAACTTGCACACAGCACACTGTAACTCACATATAAACACTAGATGACACGCACACAGCACACTACATATAACTCACATATAAACACTAAATAACTTGCACACAGCACACTGAAACTCACATATGAACACTAGATGACACGCGCACAGCACACTGCATATAACTCACATATAAACACTAAATAACTTGCACGCAGCACACTGTAACTCACATATGAACACTCGATGACACGCGCACAGCACACTACATATAACTCACATATAAACACTACCTAAATCGCGCACAGCACACTACATATAACTCACATATAAACACTACATAACACGTGCACACAGCACACGACATTTAACTCACATATTAACACTACAAATCATGCGCACAGCACTACATATAACTCACATATAAACTCTAAACAACTCGCGCACAGCACACTATATATATCTCACATATAAACACTACATAACCCGCGCACAGCACACTACATATAACTCGCATATAAACACTAAATAACTTGCACACAGCACACTGTAACTCACATATAAACACTAGATGACACGCACACAGCACACTGCATATAACTCGCATATAAACACTAAATAACTTGCACACAGCACACTGTAACTCACATATAAACACTAGATGACACACACACAGCACACTACATATAACTCACATATAAACACTAAATAACTTGCACACAGCACACTGTAACTCACATATAAACACTAGATGACACGCACACAGCACACTACATATAACTCACATATAAACACTAAATAACTTGCACACAGCACACTGAAACTCACATATGAACACTAGATGACACGCGCACAGCACACTGCATATAACTCACATATAAACACTAAATAACTTGCACGCAGCACACTGTAACTCACATATGAACACTCGATGACACGTGCACAGCACACTACATATAACTCACATATAAACACTACCTAAATCGCGCACAGCACACTACATATAACTCACATATAAACACTACATAACACGTGCGCACAGCACACGACATTTAACTCGCATATTAACACTACAAATCATGCGCACAGCACACTACATATAACTCACATATAAACACTTCATAACTTGCGCACAGCAGACTCTAACTCACATATAAACACTACATAACGTGCGCACAGCACACTACATATAACTCACATATAAACACTACATAACTCACGCACAGCACACTACATATAACCCATATATAAACACTACATATAACCCGCATATAGACACTACATAACCCGCACACAGCACACTAGATATAACACACTTATAAAAACTACATAACTTGCGCACAGCACACTCTAACTCGCATATAAACTCTAAACAACTCGCGCAAAGCACACTATATATATCTCACATATAAACACTACATAACCCGCGCACAGCACACTACATATAACTCGCATATAAACACTAAATAACTTGCACACAGCACACTGTAAATCACATATAAACACTAGATGACACGCTCACAGCACACTGCATATAGCTTGCATATAAACTCGACAAATAACTTGCAATAATACACAAGATAACATGCATATAAACACTACATAACTCACATATAAACACTTCATAACTCGCGTACAACACACCCTAACTCACATATAAACAGTACATAACGTGTGCACCACACTCTACATATGACTCACATATAAACACTACATGAATTCTGCACAGCACACTGCATTTAACTCGCATATAAACTCTACAAATAACTCGCATATAAACGCTACATAACACGCTTATAAAAACTAGATAACTCACATAAAAACACTACATAACTCGCGCGCAGCAAACTTCATATAACTCATATAAACACTACATATAACTTGCATATAAACACTAAGTAACTCGTGCACAGCACACTACATGTAACTCGCATATAAACACTATATAACTCACGCACAGCACACTACATATAACTTGCATATAAACTCGACAAATAACTTGCATTAAAACACTACATAACACGCAAACAAACACCACATAACTCGCATATAAAAACTACATAACCCGCGCGCAGGACACTACTTTTAACTCACATATATACACTACATAACTCGTGCACAGCATACTCTAACTCACATATAAACACTGCATTACTCACGCACAGCACACTCTATTTCACGTATAAGCACTACATAACACGTGCACACAGCACATCACATATAACTCACATATACACACTACATAACTTGAGCAGAGCACACTAAATAACTGACATAGAAACACTTCATAACTCGCGCACAGTAGACTCTAACTCAGATATAAACACTACATAACGTGCACACAGCACACTACATATAACTCACATATAGACACTAGATAAACCTCACACAGCGGACTAGATATAACACACATATAAAAACTACATAACTCGCGCACAGCACACTAAATATAACTCACATAAAAACACTACATAACTCGCGCACAGCACACTCTAACTCACATATAAACTCTAAACAACTCGCGCACAGCACACTATATATATCTCACATATAAAAACTACATTACCCGCGCACAGCACACTACGTATAACTCACATATAAACAGAACATCACTCGCGCACAGCACACTATATATATCTCACATATAAAAACTACATTACCCGCGCACAGCACACTATGTATAACTCACATATAAACAGAACATCACTCGTGCACAGCACACTACATATAACTCGCATATCAACACAACATAACTCACTCCCAGCATACTACATATATCTCATATAAACATTGCATATAACTCGCATATTAAATCACTACATTACCGGCGCACAGCACACTACATATAACTCGCATATAAACACTAAATAACACACACACAGCACACTACATATAACTCACATATAAACACTACATACCCCGCGCACAACACACTACATATAACTCGCATATAAACACTAAATAACACACGCACAGCACACTACATATAACTCACATAAAAACTCTACACAACTCGCGCACAGCACACTACATATAACTTGCATATAAACACTACATTTCTGACACACAGCGCACTACATATAACTCACATATAAACACTAAATAACTCGCACACAGCACACTGTAACTCACATATAAACTCTACACAATTCGTGCACAGCACACTACATATAACTTGCATATAAACACTACATTTCTGACACACAGCACACTACATATAACTCACATATAAACACTAAATAACTTGCACACAGCACACTGTAACTCACATATGAACACTAGATGACGCGCACAGCACACTACATATAACTCGCATATAAACACTACATAACTCACATATAAACACTACATAACTCGCATATAAACACTACATAACTCGCGCGCAGCATACTACATATAACTGATATAAACAATACATATAACTCACATATAAACACCAAATAACTTGCGCACTGCACACTACATATAACTCGCCTATAAACACTACATATATCACGCATATAAACAATAGATGACTCACGCACAGCACACTACATATAACTCGCATATAAACACTACATGACTCACGCACAGCACACTACATATGACTCACATATAAACACTACATGAATTGTGCACAGCACACTACATTTAACTCTCATATAAACACTAAATAACTCGCGCACAGCACACTGTAACTCACATATGAACACTAGATGACACGCGCACAGCAGACTGCGTATAACTCGAATATAATCTCTACATATAACTCACATATAAACACTACATAACGCACATATAAACACTACATAACTCGCGCAGAGCAGACTACATATAAATCAAATATAAACACTACCTGGCTCGCACACAGTGCACTACATATAATTCGAATATAAACACTAAATAACCCGCGCACAGCACATTACACGTAACACGCATATAAACTCAACATATAAATCGCATATAAACACTACATAACTCACATATAAACACTACATAACTCGCGTATAAACACTACATAACTCACGCGCAGCACTCTACATATGACTCATATAAACAATACAGATAACTCGCATATAAATACTAAATAACTCGCGCACTGCACACTACAAATAACTCACATATAAACACTACATAAGTCGCGCACAGCACACTACATATAACTTGCATATAAATCGACAAATAACTCGCATTAAAACACTAGATAACACGCATATAAACATAACTTGCGCACAACACACTACATATAACACATATAAACACTACACAACTTGAGCACAGCACACTAAATAACTCACATAGAAACACTTCATAACTCGCGCACAGCACACTCTAACTCACATATAAACTCTAAACAACTCGCGCACAGCACACTATATATATCTCACATATAAAAACTACATTACCCGCGCACAGCACACTACGTATAACTCACATATAAACAGAACATCACTCGCGCACAGCACACTATATATATCTCACATATAAAAACTACATTACCCGCGCACAGCACACTACGTATAACTCACATATAAACAGAACATCACTCGCGCACAGCACACTATATATATCTCACATATAAAAACTACATTACCCGCGCACAGCACACTATGTATAACTCACATATCAACACTACATAACTCACATATAAACACAACATAACTCACTCCCAGCATACTACATATATCTCATATAAACACTGCATATAACTCGCATATTAAATCACTACATTACCGGCGCACAGCACACTACATATAACTCGCATATAAACACTAAATAACTCGCACTCAGCACACTGTAACTCGCATATAAACACTAAATAACACACACACAGCACACTACATATAACTCACATATAAACACTACATACCCCGCGCACAACACACTACATATAACTCGCATATAAACACTAAATAACACACGCACAGCACACTACATATAACTCACATAAAAACTCTACACAACTCGCGCACAGCACACTACATATAACTTGCATATAAACACTACATTTCTGACACACAGCACACTACATATAACTCACATATAAACACTAAATAACTCGCACACAGCACACTGTAACTCACATATAAACTCTACACAATTCGTGCACAGCACACTACATATAACTTGCATATAAACACTACATTTCTGACACACAGCACACTACATATAACTCACATATAAACACTAAATAACTTGCACACAGCACACTGTAACTCACATATGAACACTAGATGACGCGCACAGCACACTGCATATAACTCGCATATAAACACTACATAACTCACATATAAACACTACATAACTCGCATATAAACACTACATAACTCGCGCGCAGCATACTACATATAACTGATATAAACAATACATATAACTCACATATAAACACCAAATAACTTGCGCACTGCACACTACATATAACTCGCCTATAAACACTACATATATCACGCATATAAACAATAGATGACTCACGCACAGCACACTACATATAACTCGCATATAAACACTACATGACTCACGCACAGCACACTACATATGACTCACATATAAACACTACATGAATTGTGCACAGCACACTACATTTAACTCTCATATAAACACTAAATAACTCGCGCACAGCACACTGTAACTCACATATGAACACTAGATGACACGCGCACAGCAGACTGCGTATAACTCGAATATAATCTCTACATATAACTCACATATAAACACTACATAACGCACATATAAACACTACATAACTCGCGCAGAGCAGACTACATATAAATCAAATATAAACACTACCTGGCTCGCACACAGTGCACTACATATAATTCGAATATAAACACTAAATAACCCGCGCACAGCACATTACACGTAACACGCATATAAACTCAACATATAAATCGCATATAAACACTACATAACTCACATATAAACACTACATAACTCGCGTATAAACACTACATAACTCACGCGCAGCACTCTACATATGACTCATATAAACAATACAGATAACTCGCATATAAATACTAAATAACTCGCGCACTGCACACTACAAATAACTCACATATAAACACTACATAAGTCGCGCACAGCACACTACATATAACTTGCATATAAATCGACAAATAACTCGCATTAAAACACTAGATAACACGCATATAAACATAACTTGCGCACAACACACTACATATAACACATATAAACACTACACAACTTGAGCACAGCACACTAAATAACTCACATATAAACACTTCATAACTCGCGCACAGCACACTCTAACTCACATATAAACATTACATAACGTGCGCGCAGCACACTACATATGACTCACATATAAACACTACATGAATTGTGCACAGCACACTACATTTAACTCGCATATAAACACTACATAACTTGCGCGCAGCAAACCTAATATAACTCATATAAACACTACATATAACTCACATATAAACACTAAATAACTCGGGCACAGCACACTACATATAACTCGCATATAAACACTATATAACTCGCGCACAGCACACTACATATGACTCACATATAAACACTACAGAACTCACGCACAGCACACTACATATAACTTGCATATAAACTCGACAAATAACTTGCATTAAAACACTACATAACACGCATATAAACACTACATAACTCACATATATACACTACATAACTCGTGCACAGCATACTCTAACTCACATATAAACACTGCATTACTCACGCACAGCACACTCTATTTCACGTATAAACACTACATAACACGTGCACACAGCACATCACATATAACTCACATATACACACTACATAACTTGAGCAGAGCACACTAAATAACTCACATAGAAACACTTCATAACTCGCACACAGCAGACTCTAACTCAGATATAAACACTACATAACGTGCGCACAGCACACTACATATAACTCACATATAAACACTACATAACTCACGCATGGCACACTACATATAACCCATATATAAACACTACATATAACTCGCATATAGACACTAGATAAACCTCACACAGCGGACTAGATATAACACACATATAAAAACTACATAACTCGCGCACAGCACACTAAATATAACTCACATAAAAACACTACATAACTCGCGCACAGCACACTACATATAACTCGCATATAAACACTATATAACTCGCGCACAGCACACTACATATAACTTGCATATAAACTCGACAAATAACTTGCATTAAAACACTACATAACACGCAAATAAACACCACATAACTCGCATATAAAAACTACATAACCCGCGCGCAGGACACTACTTTTAACTCACATATATACACTACATAACTCGTGCACAGCATACTCTAACTCACATATAAACACTGCATTACTCACGCACAGCACACTCTAACTCACATATAAACACTACATAACACGTGCGCACAGCACTCGACATATAACTTACATATTAACACTACAAATCATGTGCGCAGCACACTACATATAACTCACATATAAACACTACATAACTTGAGCAGAGCACACTAAATAACTCACATAGAAACACTTCATAACTCACGCACAGCAGACTCTAACTCACATATAAACACTACATAACACGTGCACACAGCACACGACATTTAACTCACATATTAACACTACAAATCATGCGCACAGCACACTACATATAACTCACATATAAACTCTAAACAACTCGCGCACAGCACACTATATATATCTCACATATAAACACTACATAACCCGCGCACAGCACACTACATATAACTCGCATATAAACACTAAATAACTTGCACACAGCACACTGTAACTCACATATAAACACTAGATGACACGCACACAGCACACTACATATAACTCGCATATAAACACTAAATAACTTGCACACAGCACACTGTAACTCACATATAAACACTAGATGACACGCACACAGCACACTGCGTATAACTCACATATAAACACTACATAACTTGAGCAGAGCACACTAAATAACTCACATAGAAACACTTCATAACTCGCGCACAGCAGACTCTAACTCACATATAAACACTGCATTACTCATGCACAGCACACTCTAACTCACATATAAACACTACATAACACGTGCGCACAGCACTCGACATATAACTTACATATTAACACTACAAATCATGTGCACAGCACACTACATATAACTCACATATAAACTCTAAACAACTCGCGCACAGCTCACTATATATATCTCACATATAAACACTACATAACCCGCGCACAGCACACTACATATAACTCGCATATAAACACTAAATAACTTGCACACAGCACACTGTAACTCACATATAAACACTAGATGACACGCACACAGCACACTACATATAACTCGCATATAAACACTAAATAACTTGCACACAGCACACTGTAACTCACATATAAACACTAGATGACACGCACACAGCACACTGCGTATAACTCACATATAAACACTACATAACTTGAGCAGAGCACACTAAATAACTCACATAGAAACACTTCATAACTCGCGCACAGCAGACTCTAACTCACATATAAACACTGCATTACTCATGCACAGTACACTCTAACTCACATATAAACACTACATAACACGTGCGCACAGCACTCGACATATAACTTACATATTAACACTACAAATCATGCGCGCAGCACACTACATATAACTCACATATAAACACTACATAACTTGAGCAGAGCACACTAAATAACTCACATAGAAACACTTCATAACTCGCGCACAGCAGACTCTAACTCACATATAAACACTACATAACACGTGCACACAGCACACTACATATAACTCACATATAAACACTTCATAACTTGCGCACAGCAGACTCTAACTCACATATAAACTCTAAACAACTCACGCACAGCACACTATATATATCTCACATATAAACACTACATTAGCTGCGCACAGCACACTACATATAACTCAGATATAAACAGAACATAACTCGCGCGCAGCATACTACATATAACTGATATAAACAATACATATAACTCACATATAAACACCAAATAACTTGCGCACTGCACACTACATATAACTCGCCTATAAACACTACATATATCACGCATATAAACAATAGATGACTCACGCACAGCACACTACATATAACTCGCATATAAACACTACATGACTCACGCACAGCACACTACATATGACTCACATATAAACACTACATGAATTGTGCACAGCACACTACATTTAACTCTCATATAAACACTAAATAACTCGCGCACAGCACACTGTAACTCACATATGAACACTAGATGACACGCGCACAGCAGACTGCGTATAACTCGAATATAATCTCTACATATAACTCACATATAAACACTACATAACGCACATATAAACACTACATAACTCGCGCAGAGCAGACTACATATAAATCAAATATAAACACTACCTGGCTCGCACACAGTGCACTACATATAATTCGAATATAAACACTAAATAACCCGCGCACAGCACATTACACGTAACACGCATATAAACTCAACATATAAATCGCATATAAACACTACATAACTCACATATAAACACTACATAACTCGCGTATAAACACTACATAACTCACGCGCAGCACTCTACATATGACTCATATAAACAATACAGATAACTCGCATATAAATACTAAATAACTCGCGCACTGCACACTACAAATAACTCACATATAAACACTACATAAGTCGCGCACAGCACACTACATATAACTTGCATATAAATCGACAAATAACTCGCATTAAAACACTAGATAACACGCATATAAACATAACTTGCGCACAACACACTACATATAACACATATAAACACTACACAACTTGAGCACAGCACACTAAATAACTCACATATAAACACTTCATAACTCGCGCACAGCACACTCTAACTCACATATAAACATTACATAACGTGCGCGCAGCACACTACATATGACTCACATATAAACACTACATGAATTGTGCACAGCACACTACATTTAACTCGCATATAAACACTACATAACTTGCGCGCAGCAAACCTAATATAACTCATATAAACACTACATATAACTCACATATAAACACTAAATAACTCGGGCACAGCACACTACATATAACTCGCATATAAACACTATATAACTCGCGCACAGCACACTACATATGACTCACATATAAACACTACAGAACTCACGCACAGCACACTACATATAACTTGCATATAAACTCGACAAATAACTTGCATTAAAACACTACATAACACGCATATAAACACTACATAACTCACATATATACACTACATAACTCGTGCACAGCATACTCTAACTCACATATAAACACTGCATTACTCACGCACAGCACACTCTATTTCACGTATAAACACTACATAACACGTGCACACAGCACATCACATATAACTCACATATACACACTACATAACTTGAGCAGAGCACACTAAATAACTCACATAGAAACACTTCATAACTCGCACACAGCAGACTCTAACTCAGATATAAACACTACATAACGTGCGCACAGCACACTACATATAACTCACATATAAACACTACATAACTCACGCATGGCACACTACATATAACCCATATATAAACACTACATATAACTCGCATATAGACACTAGATAAACCTCACACAGCGGACTAGATATAACACACATATAAAAACTACATAACTCGCGCACAGCACACTAAATATAACTCACATAAAAACACTACATAACTCGCGCACAGCACACTACATATAACTCGCATATAAAAACTACATAACCCGCGCGCAGGACACTACTTTTAACTCACATATATACACTACATAACTCGTGCACAGCATACTCTAACTCACATATAAACACTACATAACACGTGCACACAGCACACGACATTTAACTCACATATTAACACTACAAATCATGCGCACAGCACACTACATATAACTCACATATAAACTCTAAACAACTCGCGCACAGCACACTATATATATCTCACATATAAACACTACATAACCCGCGCACAGCACACTACATATAACTCGCATATAAACACTAAATAACTTGCACACAGCACACTGTAACTCACATATAAACACTAGATGACACGCACACAGCACACTACATATAACTCGCATATAAACACTAAATAACTTGCACACAGCACACTGTAACTCACATATAAACACTAGATGACACGCACACAGCACACTGCGTATAACTCACATATAAACACTACATAACTTGAGCAGAGCACACTAAATAACTCACATAGAAACACTTCATAACTCGCGCACAGCAGACTCTAACTCACATATAAACACTACATTACTCATGCACAGTACACTCTAACTCACATATAAACACTACATAACACGTGCGCACAGCACTCGACATATAACTTACATATTAACACTACAAATCATGTGCACAGCACACTACATATAACTCACATATAAACTCTAAACAACTCGCGCACAGCTCACTATATATATCTCACATATAAACACTACATAACCCGCGCACAGCACACTACATATAACTCGCATATAAACACTAAATAACTTGCACACAGCACACTGTAACTCACATATAAACACTAGATGACACGCACACAGCACACTACATATAACTCGCATATAAACACTAAATAACTTGCACACAGCACACTGTAACTCACATATAAACACTAGATGACACGCACACAGCACACTGCGTATAACTCACATATAAACACTACATAACTTGAGCAGAGCACACTAAATAACTCACATAGAAACACTTCATAACTCGCGCACAGCAGACTCTAACTCACATATAAACACTGCATTACTCATGCACAGTACACTCTAACTCACATATAAACACTACATAACACGTGCGCACAGCACTCGACATATAACTTACATATTAACACTACAAATCATGCGCGCAGCACACTACATATAACTCACATATAAACACTACATAACTTGAGCAGAGCACACTAAATAACTCACATAGAAACACTTCATAACTCGCGCACAGCAGACTCTAACTCACATATAAACACTACATAACACGTGCACACAGCACACTACATATAACTCACATATAAACACTTCATAACTTGCGCACAGCAGACTCTAACTCACATATAAACTCTAAACAACTCACGCACAGCACACTATATATATCTCACATATAAACACTACATTAGCTGCGCACAGCACACTACATATAACTCAGATATAAACAGAACATAACTCACGCACAGCACACTGCATATAACTCGCATATCAACACTACATAACTCACATATAAACACAACATAACTCACTCCCAGCATACTACATATATCTCATATAAACACTGCATATAACTCGCATATTAAAACACTACATAACTCGCGCACTGCACACTACATATAAATCGCATATAAAACTACATACCTCACACACAACACACGACATGTAACTCACATATAAACACTACATAACTCACGCACACAGCTCACTACATATAACTCACATAGAAACACTTCATAACTCACACACAGCACACTCTAACTCACATATAAACAGAAAATAACTTGCGCACAGCACACTACATATAACTCACATATAAACACTAAACAACTCGCACACAGCACACTGTAACTCACATATGAACACTAGATGACACACGCACAGCACACTGCATATAACTCGCATATAAACACTAAATAACTTGCACACAGCAACTCTAACTCACATATAAACATTACATATCGTGCGCACAGCACACTACATACAACTCATATATAAACACTACATAACTCACGCACAGCACACTACATACAACATATATAAACACTACATAACTCGCGCACAGCACACTATATATATCTCACATATAAACACCACATAACCCGCGCACAGCACACTACATATAACTCGCATATAAACACTAAATAACTTGCACACAGCACACTCTAACTCACATATAAACATTACATATCGTGCGCACAGCACACTACATATGACTCACATATAAACACTACATGAATTGTGCACAGCACACTACATATAACTCTCATATAAACACTAAATAACTCGCGCACAGCACACTGTAACTCACATATGAACACTAGATGACACGCGCACAGCAGACTGCGTATAACTCGCATATAATCTCTACATATAACTCACATATAAACACTACATATCTCACATAGAAACACTACATAACGCACATATAAACACTACATAACTCGCGCACAGCAGACTACATATAAATCAAATATAAACACTACCTGGCTCGCACACAGCGCACTACATATAATTCGAATATAAACACTAAGTAACCCGCGCACAGCACACTACATGTAACACGCATATAAACTCAACATATAAATCGCATATAAACACTACATAACTCACATATAAACACTACATAACTCGCGTATAAACACTACATAACTCACGCGCAGCACTCTACATATGACTCATATAAACAATACAGATAACTCGCATATAAATACTAAATAACTCGCGCACTGCACACTACAAATAATTTACATATAAACACTACATAAGTCGCGCACAGCACACTACATATAAATCGCATATAAAACTACATACTTCACACACAACACACTACATGTAACACATATAAACACTACATAAACTGCACACAGCACACTCTAACTCACATATAAACTCTACATAACTTACCCACACAGCACACTACATATAACTCCCATATAAACACTACATAACTTGCGCACAGCACATGAAATATAACTCGCATACAAACACGACATAACTCTCACACAGCACACTACATATAACTAGCATATAAACACCAAATAACTCGCGCACAGTACACTACATATAACTCGCATATAAACACTATATAACTCGCGCACAGCACACTTCATATAACTCACATATAAACTCTACATAACTCGCGCACAGCAAACTACACATAACTTGCATATAAACTTGACAAGTAACTTGCATTAAAACACGACATAACTCACATATAAACACTACATAACTCACATATAAACACTACATAACTCACATATAAACACTCCATAACTTCAGCAAAGCACACTACATAAATCGCGCACTGCATACTCTAACTCACATATAAAAACTACATTACTCACGCACAGCACACTAACACATATATAAACACTACATAACACGCGCACACAGCACACTACATATAACTCGCATATAAACACTACATATAACTGGCAAATCAACACTACATAACTCACATACAAACACAACAGAACTCGCACACAGCATACTACATATAACTCATATAAACACTACATAACTCATGCACAGCACACTACATATAACTCATATATAAACACTACATATAACTCGCATATAGACACCACCTAACTCGCACACAGCACACTAGATATAACACAAACATAAAAACTACACACCTCGCGCACAGCACACTACATATAACTCACATAAAAACACTACATAACTCGCTCACAGCACACTACATATATCTCACATATAAACACCACATAACTCGCGCACAGTACACTACATATAACTCGCATTTAAGCACTACATAACCCATGCACAGCACACTGTAACACACATATAAACACTAGATGACTCGCACGAGCAGCACACTACATATAACTCAGATATGAACACTACAAAACTTGCGCACAGTACACTACATATAACTCACATAAAACTCTACATAAGTCGCGCACAGCACACTCTAACTCACATATAAATTCTACACAACTCGCACACAGCACACTACATATATCTCACATATAAACACTAAATAACTCGCGCACAGCACACTACATATGTCTCACATGTAAATACTACATAACTCGCGCACAGCACACTACATTTACCTCGCATATAAACACTACATAACTTCCGCACAGCACACTACATATAATATAAATGCTACATATAACTCGCATTTAAACATACATAACTCGTGCACAGCACACTACATATAACTCACATATAAACTCTACACATAACTCGCATATAAACAATACATTTCTTGCGCACAGTACACTACATATAACTCACATATAAACACTAAATATATCGTGCACAGCGCACTACATATAACTCACATATAAACACTACATATAACTCGCATATAAACAATACATTTCTCACGCACAGCACACTACATAAAACTCGCATATAAACGCTATATAGCTCATGCACAGCACGCTACATATAACTCACATATAAACAATACAGAACTCGCGCGAACAGCACACTACATAAAACTGACATAAATACACAACATAACTCATGCACAGCACACTCTAACTCACATATAAACACTTCATAACTCGCACTCAGCACACTACATATACCTCATTTGATCACTACATATAACTCGCATATAAAGACTACATTACTTGCGCACAGCATACTACATATAACTCATATAAACACTACATATAACTCGCATATAAACACGACATTACTTGCGCACAGCACACTCCATATAACTCACATAAAGACACTGCATAACTCGCACACAACCCAATCTAACTCACATATAAACTCTACACAACTCGCTCACAGCACACTACATATATCTCACATATAAACACCAGATACCTCACGCACAGCACACTACTTATAACTCGCATATAAAACTACTTACAACTCACATATAAACACTACATAAATTGCACACGGCACACTACATATAACTCATCTAAACACTCCATATAACTCGCTTATAAGCACAACATTTCTCACGCACAGCACACTACATATAACTCACATATAAACACGATATAACACGCGCCCATCACACTGCATATAACTCGCATATAAACTCTACTTATAACTCGCATATAAACACTAAATATCTCGTGCACAGCACACTACATATTACTCGCATATAAACACTACATAACTTGCGCGAACAGCACACTACATAAAACTCACATAAATACACTACATAATGCACGCACAGCACACTCTAACTCACATATAAACACTAAATAACTCATGCACAGCACACTAGATATAACACATATAAAAACCACATAACTCGCGCACAGCACACTCCATATAACTCACATAAAGACACCACATAACTCGCGCACAGCACACTCTAACTCACATATAAACTCTATACAACTCGCACACAGCACACTACATATATCTCACATATAAACACTACATAACCCGCGCACAGCACACTACATATATCTCACATATAAACACCACATACCTCACGCACAGCACACTACTTATAACACGCATATAAAACTACTTACAACTCGCACACGGCGCACTGCATATAACTCATATAAACCCTACATATAACTCGCATATAAACAATACATTTCTCGCGCACAGCACACTACATATATCTCACATATAAACACCACATACCTCACGCACAGCACACTACTTATAACTAGCATATAAAATTACTTACAACTCTCATGTAACCCTACGTAACTCTCGCACAGCACACTACATATAACTCATATAAACACTAGATATAACTCTCATATAAACACAACATTTTTCACGCACCGCACACTACATATAACTCACATATAAACTCAAAATAACTCGCGCACATCACACTACATATAACTCGCATATAAACGCTACATAACTTGCGCACAGCACACTCTAACTCACATATAAACACTACATACATCGCGAAAGCAGGGCACTCCATATAACTCAGATATGAACACTAAATAGCTTGCGCACAGCATACTACATATACCTCATATAAACACTACATATAACAGGTATATAAACACTACATAACTCGCACACAGCACACTAGATATAACTCACATATAAAAACCACATAACTCGCGCACAGCACACTAACTCACATAAAAACACTACATAACTCACACACAGCACATTACATATATCTCACATATAAACACTACATATACCTTGCATATAAAACTACTTCCAACTCACATATAAACACTACATACCTCACGCACAGCACACTACTTATAACTAGCATATAAAATTACTTACAACTCACATGTAACCCTACGTAACTCGCGCACAGCGCACTACATATAACTCATATAAACACTAGATATAACTCTCATATAAACACTACATTTTTCACGCACAGCACACTACATATAACTCACATATAAACTCGAAATAATTCGCGCACATCATACTACACATAACTCGCAAATAAACACTAAATATCTCTTGCACAGCACACTACATATTACTCGCATATAAACACTACATAACTTGCGCACAGCACACTCTAACTCACATATAAACACTACATACATCGCGAAAGCAGGACACTCCATATAACTCAGATATGAACACTAAATAGTTTGCGCACAGCATGCTCCATATACCTCATATAAACACTACATATAACAGGTATATAAACACTACATAACTCGCACACAGCACACTAGATATAACTCACATATAAAACCACGTAACTCGCGCACAACACACTCCATATAACTCACATAAAGACACCACATAACTCGCGCACAGCACACTCTAACTCACATATAAACTCTATACAACACGCACACAGCACACCACATATATCTCACATATAAACACTACATAACCCGCGCATAGCACACTACATATATCTCACATATAAACACCACATACCTCACGCACAGCACACTACGTATAACACGCATATAAAACTACTTACAACTCGCACACGGCGCACGGCATATAACTCATATAAACCCTACATATAACTCGCATATAAACAATACATTTCTCGCGCACAGCACACTACATATAACTCGCATGTTAACACTAAATATCTCGTACACAGCACACTACATATTACTCGCATATAAACACTACATATCTCACATAAATTCTACATGTGTCGCATATAAACAATACATTTCTCGCACACAGCACACTAGATATAACTCATATAAAGACACTACATAACTCGCACACAGCACATTCTAACTCACATATAAACTCTACACAACTCACACACAGCACACTACATATATCTCACATATAAACACTACATAACCCGCGCACAGCACACTACATATATCTCACATATAAACACCACATACCTCACGCATAGCACACTACTTATAACTCGCATATAAAACTATTTAAAACTCATATATAAACACTACGTAACTCGCGCACAGCCCACTACTTATAACTCGCATATAAACAATACATTTCTCGTGCACAGCACACTACATAAAACTCACCTATAAACACTAAATATCTCATGCACAGCACACTACATATTACTCACATATAAACACTACATAACTCGCGCAAACAGCACACTACATGAAACTCACATAAATACACTACAGAACTCGCGCACAGCACACTTTAACTCACATATAAACACTACACAAGTCGCGGGAGCAGGACACTACATATAACTCAGATATGAACACTAAATAACTTGCGCACAGCACACTACATATAACTCACATATAAACACTACATAACTCGCACACAGCACACATACAGCTCACATAAAAACACTACATAACTCGCGCACAGCACACTCTAACTCACATATAAATTGGAAACAACTCCAACACAGCACTCTACATATATCTCACATTTAAACACTACATAACTCTCGCACAGCAGACTACATATATCTCGCATATAAACACCACATACCTCACGCACAGCACACTACTTGTAACTCGCATATAAAACTACTTACATATAAACACTACATAACTCGCGCACGGCACGCTACATATAACTCATATAAACACTACATATAACTCGCTTTTAAACACATTTCTCATGCACAGCACACTACATATAACACATATAAACATGAAATAACGCGCACACATCACACTACATTTAACTCGCATATAAACTCTACACATAACTCGCATATAAACAATACATTGCGCACAGTACACTACATATAACTCGCATATAAACACTAAATATATCGTGCACAGCGCACTACATATAACTCGCATATAAACACTACATAACACGCGCACAACACACTACATATAACTCATATAAACACTGCATATAACTTGCATATAAACACTACATAACTCGCGCACTACACACTACATATAACATATAAACACTACATATAACTCGCATATACACTCTGCATATAACTCGCATATAAACAATACAGAACTCGCGCGAACAGCACACTACATAAAACTGACATAAATACACAACATAACTCATGCACAGCACACTCTAACTCACATATAAACACTTCATAACTCGCGCTCAGCACACTACATATAACTCATATGATCACTACATATAACTCGCATATAAAGACTACATTACTTGCACACAGCACACTCCATATAACTCACATAAAGACACTGCATAACTCGCACACAACCCAATCTAACTCACATATAAACTCTACACAACTCGCACACAGCACACTACATATATCTCACATATAAACACCAGATACCTCACGCACAGCACACTACTTATAACTCGCATATAAAACTACTTACAACTCACATATAAACACTACATAAATTGCGCATGGCACACTACATATAACTCATATAAACACTCCATATATCTTGCTTATAAACACATTTCTCACGCACAGCACACTACATATAACACATATAAACACGAAATAACTCGGGCACATCACACTACATATAACTCACATATAAACTCTATTTAGAACTCGCATATAAACAATACATTTCTCGCGCACAGCACACTACATATAACTTGCCTATAAACACTAAATATCTCGTGCACAGCACACTACATATCACTCGCATATAAACACTACATAACTAGCGCGAACAGCACACAACATGAAACTCACATAAATACACTAAATAATCTGTGCACAGCACACTCTAACTCACATATAAACACTTCATAACTCGCGCACAGCACGCTACATATAACTCGCATATAAACATACATAGCTCGCGCGAACAGCACAATACATAAAACGTACATAAATACACAACATGACTCGCGCACATCACACTACATATAACTCACCTATAAACACTAAATATCTTGGGCACAGCACACTACATATTACTCGCATATAAACACTACATAACTCGCGCGAACAGCACACTACATAGAACTCACATAAATACACTACATAACGCGCGCACAGCACACTCCAACTCACATATAAACACTTCATAACTCGCGCACAGCACATTGCATATAACTCGCAATAAACAATACATAACTTGCGCGAACAGCACTCTACATAGAACTCACATAAATACACTACATAACTCACGCAGAGCACACTACATATAACACGCATATAAACTCAACATATAAATCACATATAAACACTACATAACTCACATATAAACACTACATAACTCGCATATAAACACTACATAACTCACGCGCAGCACTCTACATATAACTCATATAAACAATACATATAACTCGCATATAAATACTAAATAACTCGCACACAGCACACTACATATAACTCGCATATAAACACTACATATAAATCGCATATAAACACTAGATGACTAGCGCACAGCACACTACATATAACTCGCATATAAACACTACATATAACTCATATATAAACACTACATAACTCGCCCACAGGACACTGCATATAACTCGCATATCAACACTACAGATAACTGGCATATCAACACTACATAACTCACATATAAACACAACAGAATTCGTGCACAGCATGCTACATATAACTCATATAAACACTGCATATAACTCGCATATAAACACTACATAACTCGTGTACTGTGCACTACATATAACTCGCACATAAACACAACATAACTTGCGCACAGCATACTACATATAACTCATATAAACACTGCATATAACTCGCATATAAACACTACATAACTCGCACACAGCACACTTCATATAACTCGCATATTAACACTACATAACTCACACACAGCACACTACATATAACTCGCATATAAATGCTACATTTATCTCACATATAGACACTACATAACTCGCTCACAGCACACTAGATATAACACAAACATAAAAGCTACATAACTCGCGGACAGCACACTGCATATATCTCACATTTAAACACCACATAACTCACGCAGAGCACACTAATTATAACTCGCATATAAAACTACATACAACATATATATATAATCACTACATAACTTGCGCACAGCAGACTACATATAACTCTTATAAACACTACATATAACTTGCATATAAACACTACATAACTCGCGCAGAGCACACTACATATAACACGCATATAAACTCAACATATAAATCACATATAAACACTACATAACTCACATATAAACACTACATAACTCGCACACAGCACACTACATATAACTCATATATAATCGCTACATATAACTCGCATATAGACACTACATATAACTTGCATATAAACTCGACAAATAACTCACATTATAACACTACATAACACGCATATAAACACTACATAACTTGCATACAGACACTACAAAACTCGCACGCATGACACTACATATAACTCACATATAAACACTACATGAATTGTGCACAGCAGACTACATTTAACTCTCAAATAAACACTACATAACTCATGCACAGCACACTACATATAACTCATATATAATCGCTACATATAACTCACATATAGACACTACATAACTCGCACACAGCACACTAGATATAACACAAACATAAAAACTACATACCTCGCGCACAGCACACTACATATAACTCACATATGAACACCACATAACTCACGCACAGCACACTACTTATAACTCGCATATAAAAGAACATACAACTCATATATAAACACTACATAACTCGCACACAGCACACTACATATAACTCTTATAAACACTACATATAACTTGCATATAAACACTACATTTCTCATGCACAGCACACTACATATAACTCACATATAAACACTACATAACTCACACACAGCACACTACATATAACTCGCATATAAACTCTACATATAACTCGCATATAAACACTACATAACTCGCATATAAACACTATATAACTCGCGTGCAGCACTCTACATATAACTCATATAAACAATACATATAACTCGCATATAAACACTAAATAACTCGCACACAGCACACTACATATAACTCACATATAAACACTAAACAACTCGTGCACAGCACACTACATATAACTCATATATAAACACTACATATCTCGCGCACAGCACACTACATATAACTCATATATAAACACTAAACAACTCGTGCACAGCACACTACATATAACTCATATATAAACACTACATATCTCGCGCACAGCACACTACATATAACTCACATATAAACACTGCATAACTCATGCACAGCACACTACATATATCTCACATGAACACTACATATTACTCGCAAATATATACTACGTGACTCGCGCACAGCACACTAGATATATCTCTCATATAAACACTGCATGACTCGTGCACAGCACACAATATTTAACTCACATTTAAACACTATATTGCTTGTGCACAGCACACTCTAACTAACATATAAACTGTACAAACATCACACACAGCACACTACATATAACTTACACATAAACACTACATACAACTCGCATATGAACACTACATACTTCGAGCACAGCCCACTACATATAACTCACATATAAGTACTACATAACTCTCGCGCACAACACACTACATATAACTCAGATATGAACACTAAATAACTTGCGCACAGCACACTACATATAACTCGCATATAAACACTACATATAACTGGCATATCAACACTACATAACTCACATATAAACACAACAGAACTCGCACACAGCATACTACATATAACTCATATAAACACTACATAACTCACGCACAGCACACTACATATAACTCATATATAAACGCTACATATAACTCGCATATAGACACTACATAACTCGCACACAGCACACTAGATATAACACAAACATAAAAACTACATAACTCGCGCACTGCACACTACACATAACTCGCATATAAACACTGCATAACTCATGCACAGCACACTACATATATCTCACATAAAAACTACAGATTACTTGCAAATATATACTACATGACTCGTGCACAGCACACTAGATATATCTCTCATATAAACACTGCATGACTCGTGCACAGCACACGATATATAACTCACATTTAAACACTATATTGCTCGTGCACAGCACACTCTAACTAACATATAAACAGTACAATCATCACGCACAGCACACTACATATAACTTACACATAAACACTACATTCAACTCGCATATGAACACTACATACTTCGAGCACAGCCCACTACATATAACTCACATATAAGTACTACATAACTCGCGCGCACAACACAATACATATAACTCAGATATGAACACTAAATAACTTGCACACAGCACACTACATATAACTCGCATATAAACACTACATATAACTGGCATATCAACACTACATAACTCACATACAAACACAACAGAACTCGCACACAGCATACTACATATAACTCATATATAAACACTACATATAACTCGCATATAGACACCACCTAACTCGCACACAGCACACTAGATATAACACAAACAAAAAAACTACACACCTCGCGCACAGCACACTACATATAACTCACATAAAAACACTACATAACTCGCTCACAGCACACTACATATATCTCACATATAAACACCACATAACTCGCGCACAGTACACTACATATAACTCGCATTTAAGCACTACATAACCCATGCACAGCACACTGTAACACACATATAAACACTAGATGACTCGCACGAGCAGCACACTACATATAACTCAGATATGAACACTACATAACTTGTGCACAGTACACTACATATAACTCACATAAAACTCTACATAAGTCGCGCACAGCACACTCTAACTCACATATAAATTCTACACAACTCGCACACAGCACACTACATATATCTCACATATAAACACTAAATAACTCGCGCACAGCACACTACATATGTCTCACATATAAATACTACATAACTCGCGCACAGCACACTACATTTACCTCGCATATAAACACTACATAACTTCCGCACAGCACACTACATATAACTAATATAAACGCTACATATAACTCGCATTTAAACAGTACATAACTCATGCACAGCACACTCTAAGTCACATATAAACACTACATAAGTCGCGCGAGCAGTACACTACATATAACTCAGATATGAACACTACATTAAACTGGCATATCAACACTACATAACACACATATAAACACAACACAACTCGCACACAGCACTCTACATATATCTCACATTTAAACACTACATAACTCATGCAAGGCACACTACATATATCTCACATATAAACACCACATACCTCACGCACAGCACGCTACATATAACTCATATAAACACTACATATAACTCGCTTTTAAACACAACATTTCTCACACACAGCACACTACATATAACTCACATATAAACTCTACACATAACTCGCATATAAACAATACATTTCTTGCGCACTACATACTACATATAACTCATATAAACACTGCATATAACTCGCATATAAACACTACATAACTCGCGCACTACATACTACATATAACTCATATAAGCACTACATATAACTCGCATATACACTCTGCATATATCTCACATATAAACACCACATACCTAAAGCACAGCACACTACTTATAACTAGCATATAAAACTACTTACAACTCACATGTAACCCTACGTAACGCGCGCACAGCACACTACATATAACTCATATAAACACTAGATATCACTCACATATAAACATGAAATAACTCGCGCACATCACACTACATATAACTCGCATATAAACTCGACATATAACTCGCATATAAACAATACATTTCTCGCGCACATCACACTACATATAACTCTCATATAAACAATAAATAACTCTTGCACAGCACACTACATATTACTCCCATATAAACACTACATATAACTCGCATATAAACAATACATTTCTCACGCACAGCACACTACATAAAACTCACATATAAACGCTATATAGCTCACGCACAGCACGCTACATATAACTCACATATAAACAATACAGAACTCGCGCGAACAGCACACTACATAAAACTGACATAAATACACAACATAACTCATGCACAGCACACTCTAACTCACATATAAACACTTCATAACTCGCGCTCAGCAGACTACATATAACTCATTTGATCACTACATATAACTCACATATAAAGACTACATTACTTGCGCACAGCATACTACATATAACTCATATAAACACTACATATAACTCGCATAGAAAGACTACATTACTTGCGCACAGCACACTCCATATAACTCACATAAAGACACTGCATAACTCGCACACAACCCAATCTAACTCACATATAAACTCTACACAACTCGCACACAGCACACTACATATATCTCACATATAAACACCAGATACCTCACGCACAGCACACTACTTATAACTCGCATATAAAACTACTTACAACTCACATATAAACACTACATAAATTGCGCACGGCACACTACATATAACTCATATAAACACTCCATATATCTCGCTTATAAACACATTTCTCACGCACAGCACACTACATATAACACATATAAACACGAAATTACTCAGGCACATCACACTACATATAACTCACATATAAACTCTATTTAGAACTCGCATATAAACAATACATTTCTCGCGCACAGCACACTACATATAACTCGCCTATAAACACTAAATATCTCGTGCACAGCACACTACATATCATTCGCATATAAACACTACATAACTAGTGCGAACAGCATACAACATGAAACTCACATAAATACACTAAATAATCTGTGCACAGCACACTCTAACTCACATATAAACACTTCATAACTCGCGCACAGCACGCTACATATAACTCGCATATAAACATACATAGCTCGCGCGAACAGCACAATACATAAAACGTACATAAATACACAACATGACTCGCGCACATCACACTACATATAACTCACCTATAAACACTAAATATCTTGGGCACAGCACACTACATATTACTCGCATATAAACACTACATAACTCGCGCGAACAGCACACTACATAAAACTCGCATATAAATGCTATATAGCTCACGCACAGCACACTACATATAACTCACATATAAACAATACATAACTCGCGCGAACAGCACACTACATAAAAGTCACATAAATACACTACATAACTCGTGCACAGCACACTCTAACTCACATATAAACACTTCTTAACTCGCGCTCAGCACACTACATACAACTCACATAAACCCTACATATTACTCGCAAATATACACTGCAAGACACGTGCACAGCACACTACATATAACTCACATTTAAACACTATATAGCTCGTGCACAGCACACTCTAACTCACGTATAAACAGTACAAACATCACGCACAGCACACTACATATAACTTGCATATAAACACTACATACAACTCATATATGAATACTACATACTTCGCGCACAGCCCACTACATATAACTCACATATAAACAGTACATAACGTGCGCTCAGCACATTCTAACTCACATATAAACACTACATAAGTCGTGCGAGCAGGACACTACATATAACTCAGAGATGAACACTAAATAACTTGCGCACAGTAAACTACATATGTCGCATATAAACACTACATAACTCGCGCACATCACACTACATATAACTCGCATATAAACTCTACTTATAACTCACGTATAAACAATACATTTCTCGCGCACAGCACACTACATATAACTCGCCTATAAACACTAAACCTCTCGTGCACAGCACACTACATATTACTCGCATATAAACACTACATAACTCACGCGAACAGCACACTACATAAATCTTACATAAATACACTACATAACGTGCGCACAGCACACTGTAATGCACATATAAACACTACATAAGTCGTGCGAGCAGGACACTACATATAACTCAGATATGAACACTAAATAACTTGCGCACAGCACACTACATATTACTCGCATATAAACACTGCATATAACTCGCATATCAACACTGCATAACTCACATATAAACAGAACATAACTCGCGCACAGCATACTGCATATATCTCATATAAACACTGCATATAACTCGCATATAAACACTACATAACTCGCGCGCAGCACACTACATATAACTCATATAAACACTACATATTACTCGCATATAAACACTACATATAACTTGCATATAAACACTACATAACACACACACATCACACTACATAAAACTCACATAAAAACATACATAACTTGCGCACAGCACACTACATATAACTCACATATAAACAATACATAACTTGCGCGAACAGCACACTACATAAAACTCACATAAATACACTACATAACTCGTGCACAGCACACTCTAACTCACATATAAACACTTCTTAACTCGCGCTCAGCACACTACATATAACTCACATAAACCCTACATATTACTCGCAAATATACACTGCAAGACACGTGCACAGCACACGACATATAACTCACATTTAAACACTATATAGCTCGTGCACAGCACACTCTAACTCACGTATAAACAGTACAAACATCACGCACAGCACACTACATATAACTTGCATATAAACACTACATACAACTCATATATGAATACTACATACTTCGCGCACAGCCCACTACATATAACTCACATATAAACAGTACATGACTCGCGCACAGCACATTCTAACTCACATATAAACACTACATAAGATGCGTGAGCAGGACACTACATATAACTCAGATATGAACACTAAATAACTTGCGCACAGCAAACTACATATGTCGCATATAAACACTACATAACTCGCGCACATCACACTACATATAACTCGCATATAAACTCTACTTATAACTCACGTATAAACAATACATTTCTCGCGCACAGCACACTACATATAACTCGCCTATAAACACTAAACCTCTCGTGCACAGCACACTACATATTACTCGCATATAAACACTACATAACTCACGCGAACAGCACACTACATAAATCTTACATAAATACACTACATAACGTGCGCACAGCACACTGTAATGCACATATAAACACTACATAAGTCGTGCGAGCAGGACACTACATATAACTCAGATATGAACACTAAATAACTTGCGCACAGCACACTACATATTACTTGCATATAAACACTGCATATAACTCGCATATCAACACTGCATAACTCACATATAAACAGAACATAACTCGCGCACAGCATACTGCATATATCTCATATAAACACTGCATATAACTCGCATATAAACACTACATAACTCGCACACAGCACTACATATAACTCGCATATAAACTCGACATATAACTCGCATATAAACTCGACATACAACTCGCATATAAACAATACGTTTCTCGTGCACAGCACACTACATATAACTCGCATATAAACACTAAATATCTCTTGTACAGCACACTACATATTACTCGCATATAAACACTACAGATAACTCGCATATAAACACTACATAACTCGCGCACAGCAGACTACATAAAACTCGCATATAAACAATACATAACTCGCGAGAACATCACACTACATAAAACTGACATAAATACACAACATAACTCACGCACAGCACACTAACTCACATATAAACACTTCAAAACTTGTGCTCAGCACACTACATATAGCTCATATAAATACTACATATAACTCGCATATAAAGACTACATAACTCGCGTACAAAACACTGCATATAACTCACATACAAACACTATATAACTCGCACACAGCACAATCTAACTCACATATAACGCTACATATGTCGCGCGAGCAGGAATCCATATAACTCACATATGAACACTAAATAACTTGTGCACAGCACACTACATAACTCACAGATAAACACAACATAACTCGCACACAGCATACTACGTATAACTCATATAAACACTACATACAACAGGCATAAAACACGACATAACTCGCACACAGCACACCAGATATAACTCACATATTAAAACTAAAAAATTACATAACTCGCGCACAGCACACTCCATATAACTCACGTAAACACACTATACAACTCGCCCACAGCACACTCTAACTCACGTATAAACTCTAAACAACTCGCACACAGCACACTACATATAACTCACATGTAAACAATACATAACTCGCGAGAGCAGCACACTACATAAAACTCACATAAATACACTACATAACTCGTGCACAGCACACTCTAACTCACATATAAACACTTCTTAACTCGCGCTCAGCACACTACATATAACTCACATAAACCCTACATATTACTCGCAAATATACACTGCAAGACTCGTGCACAGCACACGACATATAACTCACATTTAAACACTATACAGCTCGTGCACAGCACACTCTAACTCACGTATAAACAGTACAAACATCACGCACAGCACACTACATATAACTTGCATATAAACACTACATACAACTCGTATATGAACACTACATACTTCACGCACAGCCCACTACATATAACTCACATATACATACTACATAACTCGCGCGCACAACACAGTACATATAACTCACATATAAACACTACATAAGATGCGCGAGCAGGATACTACATATAACTCAGATATGAACACTAAATAACTTGCACACAGCAAACTACATATAAGTCGCATATAAACACTACATAACTCGCGCACAGCACACTCTGACTCACATATAAACAATACATAACTTGCGCACAGCACACTACATATTACTCGCATATAAACACTACATAACTCGCGTGAATAGCACACTGCATGAAACTCACATAAATACACTACATAACACGCGCACAGCACACTACATATAACTCGCATATAAACACTACATATAACTCGCATATCAGCACTACATAACTCACATATAAGCAGAACATAACTCGCGCACAGCATACTACATATAACTCATATAAACACTGCATATAATTCGCATATAAACACTACATAACTCGCACACAGCCACGAACAGCACACTACATATAACTCACATATATAAACTACATAACTCACATATAAACAATACATTTCTCGCGCACAGCACACTACATAAATCTCACATATAAACACTAAACCTCTCGTGCACAGCACACTACATATTACTCGCATATAAAGACTATGTAACTCGCGCACAGCACACTACACATAAACACAAAGTAACACGCGCACAAAACACTACATATTACTCGCATATAAACACAACATATAACACACATATAAAAACTGCATAACACGCGCACAGCACACTAGATATAGCTCACATAAAAACACTACATAACGCGCGCACAGCACACTCTAACTCACATATAAATTCTACACAACTCTGACACAGCACTCTACATATTTCTCACATATAATCACCACATACCTCACGCACAGCACACTACTTATAACTCGCATATAAAACTACTTCCAACTCACATATAAACAAAACATAACTCGCGCACAGAACACTACATATAACTCATATAAACACTACATATAACTTGCATATAAACACTACATAACACACACACATCACACTACATAAAACTCACATAAAAACATACATAACTTGCGCACAGCACACTACATATAACTCACATATAAACAATACATAACTCGCGCGAACAGCACACTACATAAAACTCACATAAATACACTACATAACTCGTGCACAGCACACTCTAACTCACATATAAACACTTCTTAACTCGCGCTCAGCACACTACATATAACTCACATAAACCCTACATATTACTCGCAAATATACACTGCAAGACACGTGCACAGCACACGACATATAACTCACATTTAAACACTATATAGCTCGTGCACAGCACACTCTAACTCACGTATAAACAGTACAAACATCACGCACAGCACACTACATATAACTTGCATATAAACACTATATACAACTCATATATGAATACTACATACTTCGCGCACAGCCCACTACATATAACTCACATATAAACAGTACATAACGTGCGCTCAGCACACTCTAACTCACATATAAACACTACATAAGTCGTGCGAGCAGGACACTACATATAACTCAGATATGAACACTAAATAACTTGCGCACAGCACACTACATATTACTCACATATAAACACTGCATATAACTCGCATATCAACACTACATAACTCACATATAAACAGAACATAACTCGCGCACAGCATACTGCATATATCTCATATAAACACTGCATATAACTCGCATATAAACACTACATAACTCGCACACAGCACTACATATAACTCGCATATAAACTCGACATATAACTCGCATATAAACTCGACATACAACTCGCATATAAACAATACGTTTCTCGTGCACAGCACACTACATATAACTCGCATATAAACACTAAATATCTCTTGTACAGCACACTACATATTACTCGCATATAAACACTACAGATAACTCGCATATAAACACTACATAACTCGCGCACAGCACACTACATAAAACTCGCATATAAACATACATAACTCGCGCCAACAGCACACTACATAAGACTCACATAAATAGACAACATAACTCGCGCACCACACACTACATATAACTCGCATATAAACACGAAATATCTCTTGCACAGCACACTACATATTACTTGCATATAAACACTACATAACTCGCGCACAGCACACTACATAAAACTCGCATATAAACACTATATAGCTCACACACAGCACACTACATATAACTCACATATAAACAATACATAACACGCACGAACAACACACTACATAAAACTGACTTAAATACACTACATAACTCGCGCACAGCACACTCTAAGTCACATATAAACACTTCAAGACTCGCGCTCAGCACACTAGATATAACTCACATAAACCCTACATATTACTCGCAAATATACACTGCAAGACTCGTGCACAGCACACGACATATAACTCACATTTAAACACTATACACTTCGTGCACAGCACACTCTAACTCACGTATAAACAGTACAAACATCACGCACAGCACACTACATATAACTTGCATATAAACACTACATACAACTCGTATATGAACACTACATACTTCACGCACAGCCCACTACATATAACTCACATATACATACTACATAACTCGCGCGCACAACACAGTACATATAACTCACATATAAACACTACATAAGATGCGCGAGCAGGATACTACATATAACTCAGATATGAACACTAAATAACTTGCACACAGCAAACTACATATAAGTCGCATAAATACACTACATAACTCGCGCACAGCACACTCTGACTCACATATAAACAATACATAACTTGCGCACAGCACACTACATACAACTGGCATATAAACAATACATAACTCGCGTGAATAGCACACTGCATGAAACTCACATAAATACACTACATAACACGCGCACAGCACACTCTAACTCACATATAAACACTTCATAACACGCGCACAGCACACTACATACAACTGGCATATAAACAATACATAACTCGCGCGAACGCACACTACATAAAACTCACATAAATACACAACATAACTCATGCACAGCACACTCTAACTCACATATAAACACTTCATATAACTCGCATATCAGCACTACATAACTCACATATAAGCAGAACATAACTCGCGCACAGCATACTACATATAACTCATATAAACACTGCATATAACTCGCATATAAACACTACATAACTCGCACACAGCCACGAACAGCACACTACATATAACTCACATATAAACACTACATAACTCGCAAACAGAACACTAGATATACCTCACATATAAAAACTACATAACACGCGCACAGCACACTACATGTAACTCACATAAAAACACTACATAACTTGCACACAGCACACTCTAACTCACATATAAATTCTACACAACTCGCACACAGCACACTACATATATCTGACATATAAACACCACATACCTCACGCACAGCACATTACTTATAACTCGCATATAAAACTACTTCCAACTCACATATTAACACTACATAAATCGCGCACAGCACACTACATATAACTCATATAAACACTACATATAACTCGCATATAAACACTACATTTCTCACGCAGATCACACTACATATCACTCACTCATAACCACGAAATAACTCGCGCACATCACACTACATATAACTCATATAAACACTACATATAACTCACATATAAATACTACATAACTCGCGCACAGCACACAACATATAACTCATATAAACACTACCTATAACTGACACCTAAACAAGACATTTCTCGCGCACAGCACACTAAATATAACCCACATATAAACACTAAATATAACTCGTATATAAACACTGCATACCTCGCATATAAACACTTCATATCGCATGCACAGCACACTACACAAGACTCATATAATCACTACATATAACTCACATATAAACACTACATAACTAGCGAACAGCACACTATATATAACCCGCATATAAACACTAAATATAACTCGCATATCAACACTACATAACTCAAATATAAACACAACGTAACTCGCGCACAGCATACTACATATATCTCATATAAACACTGCATATAACTCGCATATAAACACTACATAACTCGCGCACAGCACGCTATATATAACTCATATAAATACTACACATAACTCACACATAAACACTACATAACTCACACACAGCACACTACATGTAACTCACATAAAGACACTATATACCTCGTGCACAGGACACTCTAACTCACATATAAACTCTACACAACTCGCACACAGCACACTACATATATCTCACATAGAAATACTACTAAACCCGCTCACAGCACACTACATATATCTCACATATAAACACCACATACCTCACGCACAGCACACTACAGATAACGCATATAAATACCACATATAACTCGCACATAAACACTACATAACTCGCGCACAGCACACTACATATAACTCGCATATCAACACTATTTATCCCGCGCACAGCACACTACATATAACTCATATAAAAATCTCACATAAATCGCATATTAACACTACATGACTCGCACACAGCACACTTCATACAACTCGCATATAAACACTAAATAATGCGTGCACTGCCCACTACATATAACTCGCATATAAACACTACATAACTCGCACACAGAACACTAGATATACCTCACATATAAAAACTACATAACAGGCGCACAGCACACTACATATGACTCACATAAAAACACTACATAACTTGCACACAGCACACTCTAACTCACATATAAATTCTACACAACTCGCACACAGCACACTACATATATCTAACATATAAACACCACATACTTCACGCACAGCACACTACTTATAATTCGCATATAAAACTACTTCCAACTCACATATAAACACTACATAACTCGCGCACGGCACACTACATAAAACTCATATAAACACTCCATATAACTCACTTATAAACACATTTCTCTCGCACAGCACACTACATATAACACATATAAACACGAAATAACGCGCACATCACACTACGTATAACTCATATAAACACTACATAACTCGCGCACAGCACAATACATGTAATTCGCATATAAACACATTTCTCATGCACAGCACACTACATATAACTCGCATATAAACACTAAATATCTCTTGCACAGCACAATACTTATTACTCACATATAAAAACTACATATCTCGCGCACAGCACACTATATAAAACTCGCATATAAACACTGCATCACTCGTGCACAGCACACAACATATAACTCACATTTAAGCACTGTATAGCTCGTGCACAGCACACTCTAACTCGCATATAAACACTAAATATAACTGGCATATCAACACTACATAACTCACATATAAACACAACATAACTCGCGCACAGCACACTACATATAACTCACATAAACACTACATATTACTCGCAAATATACACTACATGACTCGCACACAGCACACAACATATAACCCACATTTAAACACTATATAGCTCATGCACAGCACACTATAACTCACATTTAAACAGTACAAACATCACACACAACACACTATATATAACTTGCAAATAAGCACTACATACAACTCGCATATGAACACTACATACTTCGCGCACAGCCCACTACATATAACTCACATATACATATGTCATAACTCGCGCGCACATCACACTACATATAACTCACATATAAACAGTACATGACTCGCGCACAGCACACTACATATCACTTACATATAAACGCAAAATAACTCACGCACAGCACATTACATATTACTCGCATATAAACACAACATATAACTCGCGCACAGCACACTCTAACTCACATATAAACACTACATAAATCGCGCACAGCGCAGTACATATAACTCGCATATCAACACTACATAACTCGCACACAGATCACCATATAACTCGCATATAAAAAGTACATAACTCGCGCACAGCACACTACTTATAACTCGCATATAAAACTACTTCCAACTCACATATAAACACTACATAACTCGCGCACAGCACACTACATTTTACTCGCATATAAACACAACATATAACTCGCATATAAACACTACATAACTCACGCACAGCACACTCTAACTCACATATAAACACTACATAGGTCGCGCGAGCAGGACACTACATATAACTCAAATATAAACACTAAATAACTCGTGCACTGCATACTACATATAACACACATATAAAAACTACATAACTCGCGCACAGCACACTACATTTATCTCACATATAAACACCACATACCTCACGCACAGCACACTACATATATCTCAGATATGAACACTACATAACTCGCGCACAGCACTCTACATATAACTCATATAAACACTACATATAACTCACATCTAAACAATACATTTCTCGCGCACAGCACACTACATATAACCCACATATAAATACTACATATAACTCGCATATAAAAACTGCATACCTCGCATATAAACACTGCATATCGCACGCAGATGACTCTACATAAAACTCATATAATCACTACATATAACTCGCATATAAGCACTACATAACTCGAGCACAGCACACTACATATAACTCACATAAACACTACATATTACTCGCAAATAAACACTACATGACTCGCGCACAGAGCACTTCATATAACTCACATATAAACACTACATAACTCGTGTGCAGCACATGACATATGACTCACATATAAACACTACATAACTCGCGCACTGCCCACGACATATAACTCACACATAAACACTACATAAATCACGCACAGCACACTGCATATAACTCATATCAACACTACATATAACTCGCATATAAACATATTATTTATAGCTCTTATAAACACTACATATTACTCGCATATAAAGAATACATTTCTCATGCACAGCACACTACATATTACTCTCATATAAACACAACATATAACTCCCATATAAACACTACATAACTCGCGCACAGCACACTGCATGTAACTCACATAAAGAGACAACATAACACGCGCACAGCACACTCTAACTCACATATAAACTCTACACATCTCGCACACAGCACACTACTTATATCTCACATATAAACACCACATACCTCACGCACAGCAGATTACATATAACTTGCATATAAACCCTACATATAACTCGCATATAAACACTACATAACTCGCGCACAGCACACTACATATAACTCGCATATAAACACTACATAACCTTCACACAACACACTTCATATAACTCGCATATAAACACTAAATAACTCGCGCAGAGCACACTACATATAACTTACATATGAACACTACATAACTCGCACACAGCACACTAGATATAACTCACATATAAAAACTACATAACTCGCGCACAGCACACTGCATATAACTCACATAAAGAGACTACATAACATGTGCACAGCACACTCTAACTCACATATAAACTCTACACATCTCGCACACAGCACACTACATATATCTCACATATAAACACCACATACCTCACACACAGCACACTAGTTATAACTCGCATATAAAACTACTTAAAACTCACATATAAACACTACATAACTCGCATATAAACACAACATTTCTCACGCACAGCACACTACATATAACTCACATATAAACACGAAATAACTCGCGCACATCACACTACATTTAACTCACATATAAGCACCACCTATAACTCGCATATAAACAAAACATTTCTTGTGCACAGCACACTACATATAACTCGCATATAAACACTAAATATCTCATGCTCAGCGCACTACATATTACTTGCTTATAAACACTACATATAACTCGCATATAAACACTACATAACTCACGCACAGCACACTACATATAACTCATATAAACGCTTCATATAACTCGCATATAAACACTAAATATCTCATGCTCAGCGCACTACATATTACTTGCTTATAAACACTACATATAACTTGCATATAGACACTAAATAACTCGCACAGAGCACACTACATATAACTCACATATAAAAACTACATAACTCGCGCACAGCACACTGCATATAACTCACATAATGACACTACATACCTCACGCACAGCACACTACATATATCTCAGATATGAACACTATATAACTTGCGCACAGCACTCTACATATAACTCATATAAACACTACATATAACTCACATCTAAACAATACATTTCTCACGCACAGCACACTACATATAACCCACATATAAATACTACATATAACTCGCATATAAAAACTGCATACCTCGCATATAAACACTGCATATCGCACGCAGATGACTCTACATAAAACTCATATAATCACTACATATAACTCGCATATAAGCACTACATAACTCATGCACAGCACACTACATATAACTCACATAAACACTACATATTACTCGCAAATAAACACTACATGACTCGCGCACAGAGCACTTCATATAACTCGCTTATAAACACTAAATAACTCGTGTGCAGCACATGACATATGACTCACATATAAACACTACATAACTCGCGCACTGCCCACGACATATAACTCACACATAAACACTACATAAATCACGCACAGCACACTGCATATAACTCATATAAACACTACCTATAACTCACATATAAACAGTACATAGCGCACGCAGAGCACACTACATAAAACTCATGTAATCACTACATAACTCGCGCACAGCACACTACATATAAATCACATAAACACTACATATTACTCGCAAATAAACACTACATGACTCGCGCACAGCACACTACATATATCTCTCATATAAACACTGCATGACCCGTGCACAGCACACGACATATAACTCACATTTAAGCACTATATAGCTCGTGCACAGCACACTCTTACTCACATATAAGCAGTACAAACATCGCACACAGCACACTACATATAACTCACATATAAACACTACATACGTCGCGCCAGCAGGACACTGCATATAACTCAGATATGAACACTAAATAACTTGCGCACAGCACACTACATATAACTTGCATATAAACTCTACATATAACTCGCATATCGACACCACATAACTCACAGATAAACACAACAAAACTCGCGCACAGCATACTACATATAACATATAAACACTGCATATAAACGCATATAAACACTGCATAACTCGCACACAGCACACTACATATAACTTGCATATAAACGCAAAATGACTCGTGCACAGCACACTACATATTACTCGCATATAAACACAACATATAACTTGCATATAAACACTACATAACTCGCGCACAGCACACTAACACATATAAACACTACATAAGTCGCGCGAGCAGGACACTACATATAACTCAAATATAAACACTAAATAACTCACGCACTATACACTACATATAACACACATATAAACACTACATAACTCGCGCACAGCACGCTGCATATACCTCACATAAAGACACTACATAACTCGCGCACAGCACACTCTAACTCACATATAAACTCTCACATCTCGCACACAGCACACTACTTATATCTCACATATAAACACCACATACCTCACGCACAGCAGATTACATATAACTCGCATATAAACCCTACATAACTCGCCCACAGCACACTACATATAACTCATATAAACACTGCATATAACTCGCATATAAACACTACACAACTTTCACACAGCACACTTCATATAACTCGCATATAAACACAAACTCGCGCAGAGCACACTACATATAACTTGCATATGAACACTACATAACTCACACACAGCACACTAGATATAACTCACATATAAAAACTACATAACTCGCGCACAGCACACTGCATATAACTCACATAAAGAGACTACATAACATGCGCACAGCACACTCTAACTCACATATAAACTACACATCTCGCACACAGCACACTACATATATCTCACATATGAACACCACATACCTCACGCACAGCACACTAGTTATAACTCGCATATAAAACTACTTAAAACTCACATATAAACACTACATAACTCATGCACTATACACTACATATAACACACATATAAACACTACATAACTCGCGCACAGCACGCTGCATATACCTCACATAAAGACACTACATAACTCGCGCACAGCACACTCTAACTCACATATAAACTCTCACATCTCGCACACAGCACACTACTTATATCTCACATATAAACACCACATACCTCACGCACAGCAGATTACATATAACTCGCATATAAACCCTACATAACTCGCCCACAGCACACTACATATAACTCATATAAACACTGCATATAACTCGCATATAAACACTACACAACTTTCACACAGCACACTTCATATAACTCGCATATAAACACAAACTCGCGCAGAGCACACTACATATAACTTGCATATGAACACTACATAACTCACACACAGCACACTAGATATAACTCACATATAAAAACTACATAACTCGCGCACAGCACACTGCATATAACTCACATAAAGAGACTACATAACATGCGCACAGCACACTCTAACTCACATATAAACTACACATCTCGCACACAGCACACTACATATATCTCACATATGAACACCACATACCTCACGCACAGCACACTAGTTATAACTCGCATATAAAACTACTTAAAACTCACATATAAACACTACATAACTCGCGCACAGCAGACTACATATAACTCATATAAACACTACATATAACTCACATATAAACACAACATTTCTCACGCACAGCACACTACATATAAACACGAAATAACTTGGGCACATCACACTACATATAACTCGCATATAAACAATACATTTCTTGTTCACAGCACACTACATATAACTCGCATATAAACACTAAATATCTCGTGCTCAGTGCACTACATATTACTTGCTTATAAACACTACATATAACTCGCATATAAACACTACATAACTCGCGCACAGCACACTACATATAACTCATATAAACACTGCATATAACTCGCATATAAGCACTACATAACCTTCACACAGCACACTTCATATAACTTGCATATAAACACTAAATAACTCGCACAGAGCACACTACATATAACTCACATATAAAAACTGCATAACTCGCGCACAGCACACTACATATAACTCACATAAAGACACTACAAAACACGTGCACAGCACACTCTAACTCACATATAAACACTTCAGAACTCGCGCACAGCACACTACATATAACTCGCATATAAAAACCGCATAACTCGCACACAGCACACTGCATATAACTCACATAAGGACACTACAAAACACGCACACAGCACACTCTAACTCACATATAAACTCTACACATCTCGCACACAGCACACTACATATATCTCACATATAAACACCACATACCTCACGCACAGCACCCTACTTATAACTCACATATAAAACTACTTCCAACTCACATATAAACACTACATAACTCGCGCACAGCACACTACATTTACCTCACATATAAACACTACATATTACTCGCATATAAACACAACATTTCTCACACACAGCACACGACATATAACTCACATATAAACATGAAATAACTCGCGCACATCACACTACATATAACTCACATATAATCTCTACATATAACTCGCATATAAACAATACTTTTCTCGCGCACAGCACACTACATATAAATCACATATAAACAATACACAACTGTTGCGAACAGCACACTGCATAAAACTCACATAAATACACTACATTACGTGCGCACAGCACACTCTAACTCACATATAAACACTTCAAAACTCGCGCACAGCACACTACATATAACTCGCATATAAACACTACATAACGCGCGCACAGCACACTGTAATGTACATATAAACACTAGATGACTCGCGCGAGCAGCACACTACTTATAACTCAGATATCTACACTACATAGCTTGCGCACAGCACACTACATACAACTCACATATAAACACTAGATAACTCACGCACACCACACTAACTCACATATAAACACTACATAAGTCGCGCGAGCAGGACAGTACATATAACTCAGATATGAACACTACATATAACTGGCATATCAACACTACATAACTCACATATAAACACAACATAACTCACGCACAGCATACTGGCATATAAACACTGCATATAGCTCGCATATATACACTACATAACTCGCGCACAGCACTCTTCATATAACTCGCATATAAATACTACATAAATCGCACACTGCACACTACATATAACTCACATATAAACAGTACATAACGCACGCAGAGCACACTACATAAAACTCATGTAATCACTACATAACTCGTGCACTGCACACTACATATAAATGACATAAACACTAAATATTACTCGCAAATAAACACTACATGACTCGCGCACAACGCACTACATATATCTCTCATATAAAAAACTGCATGACCTGTGCACAGCACACGATAAATAACTCACATTTAAGCACTATATAGCTCGTGCACAGCACACTCTTACTCACATATAAGCAGTACAAATATCGCGCACAGCACACTACATATAACTTGCATATAAAAACTACATACGTCGCGCGAGCAGGACACTGCATGTAACTCAGATATGAACACTAAATAACTTGTGCACAGCACACTACATATAACTTGCATATAAACACTACATATAACTCGCATATCAACACTACATAACTCGCAAATAAACACAACATAACTCGCGCACAGCATACTACATATAACTCGCATATAAAAATGACATAACTCGCGCACAGCACACTCTAACTCACAAATAAACTCTACACATCTCGCACACAACACACTACATATATCTCACATATAAACACCACATACCTCGCGCACAGCACACTACATATTTCTCGCATATAAACACAACATATAACTCGCATATAAACACTACATAACTCGCGCACAGCACACTACATATAACTCACATAAAAACACTACATAAGTCGCGTGAGCAGGACACTACATATAACTCACATATAGACACAACATGACTCGCGCACAGCATACTACATATATCTCAAATAAACACTACATATAACTCATATAAACACTACATATATCTCGCATATAAACACTACATAACTCACGCACAGCACACTACATATAACTTGCATATAAACACTACATAACTCGCGCACAGCACACTGTAATGTACATATAAACACTAGATGACTCACGCGAGGAGCACACTACTTATAACTCAGATATGAACACTACATAACTCACGCACACCACACTCTAATTCACATATAAACACTACATAAGTCGCGGGAGCAGGACACTACATATAACTCAGATATAAACACTACATATAACTGGCATATCAACACTACATAACTCACATATAAACACAACATAACTCGCGCACAGCCCACTACATATAACTCGCATATGAATACTACATAACTCGCGCGAACAACACACTACATATAACTCACATATGAACAGTACATGACTCGCGCAAAGCACACTCTAACTCACATATAAACACTACATAAGTCGCGCGAGCAGGACACTACATATAACCATATAACATATAACCATATAACAATCACAGCACGGAAACAGGCCATCTCGGCCCTTCTAGTCCGTGACGAACCCTTAATCTCACCTAGTCCTACCTACCCGCACTCAGCCCATAACCCTCCACTCCTTTCCTGTCCATATACCTATCCAATTTTACCTTAAATGACACAACTGAACTGGCCTCTACTACTTCTACAGGAAGCTCATTCCACACAGCTATCACTCTTTGAGTAAAGAAATACCCCTTCGTGTTTCCCTTAAACTTCTGCCCCCTAACTCTCAAATCATGTCCTCTAGTTTGAATCTCCCCTACTCTCAATGGAAACAGCCTGTTCACGTCAACTCTATCTATCCCTCTCAAAATTTTAAATACCTCGATCAAATCCCCCCTCAACCTTCTACGCTCCAATGAATAGAGACCTAACTTGTTCAACCTTTCTCTGTAACTTAATTGCTGAAACCCAGGTAACATCCTAGTAAATCGTCTCTGCACTCTCTCTAATTTATTGATATCTTTCCTATAATTCAGTGACCAGAACTGCACACAATATTCCAAATTTGGCCTTACCAATGCCTTGTACAACTTTAGCATTACATCCCAACTTCTGTACTCAATGCTTTGATTTATAAAGGCCAGCATTCCAAAAGCCCTCTTCACCACCCTATCTACATGAGACTCCACTTTCAGGGAACTATGCACAGTTATTCCTAGATCTCTCTGTTCCTCTGCATTCCTCAATGCCCTACCATTTACTCTGTATGTTCTATTTGGATTATTCCTGCCAAAATGTAGAACCTCACACTTCTCAGCATTAAACTCCATCTGCCAACGTTCAGCCCATTCTTCTAACCGGCATAAATCTCCCTGCAAGCTTTGAAAATCCACCTCATTATCCACAACACCTCCTACCTTAGTATCATCGGCATACTTACTAATCCAATTTACCACCCCATCATCCAGATCATTTATGTATATTACAAACAACATTGGGCCCAAAACAGATCCCTGAGGCACCCCACTAGTCACCGGCCTCCATCCCGATAAACAATTATCCACCACTACTGTCTGGCATCTCCCATCTAGCCACTGTTGAATCCATTTTATTACTCCAGCATTAATACCTAATGACTGAACCTTCTTAACTAACCTTCCATGTGGAACTTTGTCAAAGGCTTTGCTGAAGTCCATATAGACTACATCCACTGCCTTACCCTCGTCAACATTCCTCATAACTTCTTCAAAAAATTCAATAAGGTTTGTCAAACATGACCTTCCACGCACAAATCCATGCTGGCTACTTCTAATCAGATCCCGTCTATCCAGATAATTATAAATACTATCTCTAAGAATACTTTCCATTAATTTACCCACCACTGATGTCAAACTGACAGGTCTATAATTGCTAGGCTTCCTTCTAGAACCCTTTTTAAACAATGGAACCACATGAGCAATACGCCACTCCTCCGGCACAATCCCCATTTCTAATGACATATTAAAGATCTCCGTCAGAGCTCCTGCTATTTCTACACAAACTTCCCTCAAGGTCCTGGGGAATATCCTGTCAGGACCCGGAGATTTATCCACTTTTAAATTTCTTAAGAGCGCCAGTACCTCCACCTCTTTAATTGTCATAGGTTCCATAACTTCCTTACTTGTTTCCCACACCTTAGACAATTCAATATCCTTCTCCTTAGTGAATACCGAAGAGAAGAAATCATTCAAAATCTCTCCCATCTCCTTCGGTTCCACACATAGCTGACCACTCTGATTCTCTAAGGGGCCAATTTTATCCCTCAATATCCTCTTGCTTTTAATATAACTGTAGAAACCTTTCGGATTTACTTTCACCTTATTTGCCAAACCAACCTCGTATCTTCTTTTAGCTTTTCTAATCTCTTTCTTAAGATTCCTTTTACATTCTTATAACTCAGATATGAGCACTAAATAACTTGCGCACAGCACACTACGTATAACTCGCATATAAACACTACATATAACTCATATATCAACACTACATAACTCACATATAAACACAACATAACTCACGCACAGCATACTACAAATATCTCAAATAAACACTACATATAACTAATATAAACACTACATATATCTCGCATATAAACACTACATAACTCGCGCACAGCACACTACATATAACTCGCATATAAACACTACATAATTCGCACGAACAGCACACTTCATATAACTCACATATAAACACTAAATAACCCGTGCGCAGCACACTGTAATGCACATATAAACACTAGATGACTCGCGCGAGCAGCACACTACATATAACTCAGATATGAACACTACATAACTTGTGCATAGTACACTACATATAACTCACAAATAAACACTACATAACTTGCGCACAACACACTACATATAACTTACATATAAACACTACATAGCTCGCGCACAGCACACATCATATAGCTTATATAATCACTACATATAACTCGCTTATAAACAATACATTTCTCGTGCACAGCACACGACATATAACTCGCATATAAATGCAAAATAACTCGCACACAGCACACAACATATTACTCGCATATAAACACAACATATAACTCACATATAAACACTACATAACTCGCGCACAGCACGCTCTAAGTCACATATAAACACTACATAAGTCTCGCAAGAAGGACACTACATATAACTCAAATATCAACAGTAAATAACTCACGCACAGCACACTTCATATAACTCGCATATCAACACTACATATCTCACTTATAAACACAAAATAACCCGCGTACAGCCCACTACATATAACTCATATAAACACTGCATATAACTCGCATATAAACACCTAATAACTCGAGCACAGCACACTACAGATCACTCATATAAATACTACATATAACTCGCACATAAACACTACATTACTCGTATAGAGCACACTACATATAACTTGCATATCAACACTATTTAACCGGCGCACAGCACACTACATATAACTCATATAAAAACCTCACATAACTCGCATATAAATACTACATGACTCGTGCACAGCACACTACATATAACTCGCTTATAAACACTACATAACTCGTTCGCAGCACACAACATATAAATCACATATAAACACTACATAACTCACGCACAGCACACTACATATAACTCATATAAACACTACATATAACTCACATCTAAACATTTCTCATGTCCAGCACCCTACATATAACCCGCATATAAACACTACGTATAACTCACATATAAACACTGCATATCGCACGCACAGCACACTACATAAAACTCATATAATCTCTACATATAACTCGCATATAAACTCTACATAACTGGCGCACAGCACACTAGATATAACTCACATAAACACTACATATTACCCGCAAATAAACACTACATAACTCGCGCACAGCACACTACATTAAACTCATATAATCACTACATATTACTCGCATATAAAGACTACATAACTCGTGCACAGCACACTACATATAACTCACATATAAACACAACATAACTCGCGCACAGCATACTACATATAACTCATATAAACACTACATAACTCGCATACAGCACACTTCATATAGCTCGCATATAAACACTAAATAAATCGCGCACAGCACACTATATATAACTTGCATATAAACACTACATAACTCGCACAAAGCACACTAGATATAACACACGTATAAAAACTACATAACTCGCGCACAGCACACTAAATATAACTCACATAAAAACACTACATAACTCGCGCACAGCACACTCTAACTCACATATACACTCTACACAACTCGCACACAGCACACTACATATATCTCACATAGAAACAGCACATACCTCATGCACAGCACACTACTTATAACTCGCATATAAAACTACTTACAACTCACATATAAACACTACATCAATCGCGCACAGCACACTACATATAACTCATATAAACACTACATATAACTCGCATATAAACACTACATTTCTCATGCAGAGCACACTACATATCACTCACATATAACAATGAAATAACTCGCGCACATCACACTACATATAACTCATATAAACACTACATATAACTCGCATATAAACACGACATAACTCGCGCACAGCACACTACCTATAACTCATATAAACACTACATATAACTCGCATATAAACACAACATTTCTCACGCCCAGCACACTACATATAACTCACATATAAATACAACATAAATCGCGCACAGCATACTTCATATATCTCATATAAACACTGCATATAACTTGTATATAAACACTACATAACTCTCACAGAGCACACCAGATATAACTCACATATAAAAACTACATAACACGCGCACAGCACACTACATATAACTCACATAAAAACACTACATATCTCACGCACAGCACACTCTCACATATAAATTCTACACAACTCGCACACATCACACTACATATAACTCATATAAACGCAACATTTCTCACGCACAGCACACTACATATAATTCACATATAAACACGAAATAACTTGGGCACATCACACTACATATAACTCGCATATAAACCCTACATATAACTCGCATATAAACACTACATATAACCTGCATATCAACACTACATAACTCACATATAAACACGACATAACTCGCGCACAGCATACTACATATAACTCATATAAACACTACATAACTCGCATACAGCACACTTCATATAGCTCGCATATAAACACTAAATAAATCGTGCACAGCACACTACATATAACTTGCATATAAACACTACATAACTCGCACAAAGCACACTAGATATAACACACGTATAAAAACTACATAACTCGCGCACAGCAGACTACATATAACTCACATAAAGACACTACATAACTCGCGCACAGCACACTCTAACTCACATATACACTCTACACATCTCGCGCACAGCAGACTACATATAACTCACATAAAGACACTACATAACTCGCGCACAGCACACACTAACTCACATATAAATTCTACACAACTCGCACACAGCACACTACATATATCTCACATAGAAACAGCACATACCTCACGCACAGCACACTACTTATAACTCGCATATAAAACTACTTACAACTCACATATAAACACTACATCAATCACGCACAGCACACTACATATAACTCATATAAACACTACATATAACTCGCATATAAACACTACATTTCTCATGCAGAGCACACTACATATCACTCACATATAACAATGAAATAACTCGCGCACATCACACTACATATAACTCATATAAACACTACATATAACTCATATAAACACTACATATAACTCGCATATAAACACGACATAACTCGCGCACAGCACACTACCTATAACTCATATAAACACTACATATAACTCGCATATAAACACAACATTTCTCACGCCCAGCACACTACATATAACTCACATATAAATACAACATAAATCGCGCACAGCATACTTCATATATCTCATATAAACACTGCATATAACTTGTATATAAACACTACATAACTCTCACAGAGCACACCAGATATAACTCACATATAAAAACTACATAACACGCGCACAGCACACTACATATAACTCACATAAAAACACTACATATCTCACGCACAGCACACTCTCACATATAAATTCTACACAACTCGCACACATCACACTACATATAACTCATATAAACGCAACATTTCTCACGCACAGCACACTACATATAATTCACATATAAACACGAAATAACTTGGGCACATCACACTACATATAACTCGCATATAAACCCTACATATAACTCGCATATAAACACTACATATAACCTGCATATCAACACTACATAACTCACATATAAACACGACATAACTCGCGCACAGCATACTACATATAACTCATATAAACACTACATAACTCGCATACAGCACACTTCATATAGCTCGCATATAAACACTAAATAACTCGCACAAAGCACACTAGATATAACACACGTATAAAAACTACATAACTCGCGCACAGCAGACTACATATAACTCACATAAAGACACTACATAACTCGCGCACAGCACACTCTAACTCACATATACACTCTACACAACTCGCACACAGCACACTACATATATCTCACATAGAAACAGCACATACCTCACGCACAGCACACTACTTATAACTCGCATATAAAACTACTTACAACTCACATATAAACACTACATCAATCACGCACAGCAGACTACATATAACTCATATAAACACTACATATAACTCGCATATAAACACTACATTTCTCATGCAGAGCACACTACATATCACTCACATATAACAATGAAATAACTCGCGCACATCACACTACATATAACTCATATAAACACTACATATAACTCGCATATAAACAATACATTTCTTGTTCACAGCACACTACATATAACTCGCATATAAACCCTACATATAACTTGCATATAAACAATACATTTCTTGTTCACAGCACACTACATATAACTCGCATATAAACACTAAATATCTCGTGCTCAGCGCACTACATATTACTTGCTTATAAACACTACATATAACTCGCATATAAACACTACATAACTCGCGCACAGCACACTACATATAACTCATATAAACACTGCATATAACTCACATATAAGCACTACATAACCTTCACACAGCACACTTCATATAACTTGCATATAAACACTAAATAACTCGCACAGAGCACACTACATATAACTCACATATAAAAACTGCATAACTCGCGCACAGCACACTGCATATAACTCACATAAAGACACTACAAAACACGCGCACAGCACACTCTAACTCACATATAAACTCTACACATCTCGCACACAGCACACTACATATATCTCACATATAAACACCACATATAACTCACATATAAACACTACATTTCTCATGCAGAGCACACTACATATCACTCACACATAACAATGAAATAACTCGCACACATCACACTACATATAACTCATATAAACACTACATATAACTCGCATATAAACACGACATAACTCGCGCACAGCACACTACCTATAACTCATATAAACACTACATATAACTCGCATATAAACACGACATAACTCGCGCACAGCATACTACATATAACTCATATAAACACTACATAACTCGCATACAGCACACTTCATATAGCTCGCATATAAACACTAAATAAATCGCGCACAGCACACTACCTATAACTCATATAAACACTACATATAACTCGCATATAAACACAACATTTCTCACGCCCAGCACACTACATATAACTCACATATAAACACAACATAAATCGTGCACAGCATACTTCATATATCTCATATAAACACTGCATATAACTCGTATATAAACACTACATAACTCTCACAGAGCACACCAGATATAACTTACATATAAAAACTACATAACACACGCACAGCACGCTACATATAACTCACATAAAAACACTACATATCTCACGCACAGCACACTCTCACATATAAATTCTACACAACTCACACACATCACACTACATATAACTCACATATAAACTCTACAGATAACTCACATATAAACAATACATTTCTCGAGCACAGCACACTACATATAACTCGCATATAAACTCTAAATATCTCGTGCACAGCACACTACATATATCTCACATATAAACACCACATACCTCACGCACAGCACACTACTTATAACTCGCATATCAATCTACTTTCAACTCACATATAAACACTACATAACTCGCTCACAGCACACTACATGTAACTCATATAAACACTACATATATCTCGCATATAAACACTACATTTCTCACGCAGAGCACACTACATATAACCACGAAATAACTCGCGCACATCACACGACATATAACTCATATATAAACTCTACATATAACTCGCATATAAACACTACATAACTCGTGCGCACAACACACTGCATATAACTCACATATAAACAGTACATAACTCGTGCACAGCACACTCTAACACATATATAAACACTACATACATCGCGCGAGCAGGACACTACATATAACTCAGATATGAACACTACATATAACTCACATCTAAACAATACATTTCTCGCGCACAGCACACTACATATAACCCGCATATAAATACGACATAACTCGTACGCACAACACACTACATATAACTCACATATAAACAGTACATGACTGGCGCACAGCACACTCTAACTCACATATAAACACTACATGAGTCTTGCGAGCAGGACACTACATATAACTCAGATATGAACACTAAACAACTTGCGCACAGCACACTACATATAACTCGCATATAAACACTACATATAACCTGCATATCAACACTACATAACTCACATATATACACAACATAACTCGCGCACAGCATACTACATATAACTCATATAAACACTGCATATAACTCGCATATAAACACTACATAACTCGCACACAGCACACTTCATATTGCTCGCATATAAACACTAAATAAATCGCGCACAGCACACTACATATAACTTGCATATAAACACTACATGACTTGCACAAAGCACACTAGATATAACACACGTATAAAAACTACATAACTCGCGCACGGCACACTACATGTAACTCACATAAAGACACTACATAACTCGCGCACAGCACACTCTAACTCACATATACACTCTACACATCTCGCACACAGCACACTACATATATCTCACATAGAAACACCACATACCTCACACACAGCACACTACATATATCTCACATATAAACACCAGATACCTCACACACAGCACACTACTTATAACTCGCATATAAAACTACTTACAACTCACATATAAACACTACATAAATCGCGCACAGCACACTACATATAACTGATATAAACACTACATATAATTCGCATATAAACACTACATTTCTCACGCAGAGCACACTGTATATCACTCACAGATAACCACGAAATAACTCGTGCACATCACACTACATATAACTCACATATAAACTCTACATATAACTCGCTTATAAACAATACATTTCTCGAGCACAGCACACTACATATAACTCGCATATAAACACTACATAACTCGCGCACAGCACACTCTAACACTCATATATACACTACATACGTCACGCAAGCAGGACACTACATATAACTCAGATATGAACACTACATATAACTCGCATATCAACACTACATAACTCACATATAAACACAACATAACTCGCGCACAGCATATTACATATAACTCATATAAACCCTGCATATAATTCGCATATAAACTCTAAATATCTCATGCACAGCACACTACATATTACTCACATATAAACACTGCATATAACTCGCATATAAACACCACATAACTCGCACACAGCACACTAGATATAACTCACATATAAAAACTACATAACACGCGCACAGCACGCTACATATAACTCACATAAAAACACTACATATCTCACACACAGCACACTCTAACTCACATATAAATACTACATACCTCATGCACAGCACACAACTTATAACTCACATATAAATCTACCTCCAACTCACATATAAACACTACATAACTCGCTCACAGCACACTACATGTAACTCATATAAACACTACATATAACTCGCATATAAACACTACATTTCTCACACAGAGCACACTACATATAACTCACATATAACCACGAAATAACTAACGCACATCACACTACATATAACTTGCGTATAAACTCTACATAACTCGCATATAAACACTACATAGCTCGCACGCACAACACCCTGCATATAACTCACATATAAACACTACATAAATCACACACAGCACACTCTAACGCACATATAAACACTACTTACGTCGTTCAAGCAGGACACTACATATAACTCAGATATGAACACTAAATAACTTGCGCACAGCACACTACATATAACTCACATATAAACACTACTTATAATTCACATATGAACACTACATAACTCGCGCACAGCACACTGCATATAACTCACCTATAAACACTACATAACTTGCGCTCAGCACACTAAAAAACTCACATATATACACTACGTAACACGCGCACAGCACACTCTAACTCACATATAAACACTACATAACGTGTGCACAGCACACTACATATAACTCACATATAAACTCTACAGAACTCGCACACAGCACACTACATATAACTCATATAAACCCTACATAACTAGTGCACAGCACACTACATATAACTCATATAAACACTACATATATATTACTCGCAAATAAACACTACATGACTTGCGCACAGCACACCACATATAGCTTGCATATAAACACTTCATAACTCCTGCACAGCACACTACATATAACTCGCATATAAACACTACATAACTCGCGCACAGCACACTCTAACTCACATATAAACACTACATAACCCGCGCACAGCACACTACATATAACTCATATAAACACTACATATAACTCGCATATAAACACTACATATTACTCACATATAAACACTACACTACAGTTGGCTGATTGGCAGGAAGCAGAGAGTGGGAATAAAGGGATCCCATTCTGGTTGGCTGCCGGTTACCAGCGGTGTTCCACAGGGGTCCATGTTGGGGCCGCTTCTTTTTACGTTGTATAACAACGATTTGGATTATGGAATAGGTGGCTTAGTGGCTAAGTTTGCTGATGATACAAAGGTAGGTGGAGGGGCCGGTAGTGCTGAGGAATCAGAGAGTCTGCAGAGAGACTTGGATAGATTGGGAGAATAGGCAAAGAAGTGGCAAATGAATTACAATGTCGGAAAATGTACTGTCATGCACTTTGGTAGAAGAAATAAATGGGCAGACTATTATTTAAATGGGGAGAGAATTCAAAGTTATGAGATGCAATGGGACTTGGGAGTCTTCATGTAGGATACCCTTAAGGTTAACCTCCAGGTTGAGTCAGTGGCGAAGAAGACGAATGCAATGTTGGCATTCATTTCTAGAGGAATAGAGTATAGGAGCAGGGATGTGATGTTGAGGCTCTATAAGGCACTGGTAAGACCTCACTTGGAATACTGTGTGCAGTTTTGGGCTCCTTATTTAAGAAAGGATGTGCTGACATTGGAGAGGGTTCAGAGAAGATTCAATAGAATTATTCCGGGAATGAGAGGGTTAACATATGAGGAACGTTTGACTGCTCTTGGACTGTACTCATTGGAGTTTAGAAGAATGAGGGGGGACCTCATAGAAACATTTCGAATGTTGAAAGGCATGGACAGAGTGGATGTGGCAAAGTTGTTTCCCATGGTGGGGGAGTCTGGTATGAGAGGACATGACTCGAGGATTGCAGGGCGCCCATTCAGAACAGAGATGCAAAAAAAAATTTTTTAGCCCATGGGTGGTGAATCTGTGGAATTTGTTGCCACGGGCGGCAGTGGAGGCCAAGTCATTGGGTGTATTTAAGGCAGAGACTGATAGGTATCTGAGTAGTCAGGGCATCAAAGGTTATGGTGAGACGGTGGGGGAATGGGACTAAAGGGGAGATTGGATCAGCTCATGGTGAAATGGCGGAGCGGACTCGATGGGCCGAATGGCTGGCTTCTCCTTTGTCTTATAGCCAGACCATCAATAGGTTCACGCAGCTTGACGCGTACCCCCTACCCCACATCGCAGATATGGTCAATCAGATAGCTCAGTACAAGGTGTACTCGACCATAGACCTGAAATCCGCTTATCACCAGCTCCCCATCCGCCTGGAGGACCGCCCCTGCACTGCCTTTGAGGTGGGTGGCAGGCTCTATCACTTCCTGCGTGTCCCCTTCGGTGTCACGAATGGTGTCTCTGTCTTCCAGAGGGAAATGGACCGGATGGTGGACCAGTGCCAACTGAAGGCCACGTTCCCATATCTGGATAACATCACCATCTGCGGTCACCACTGGCAGGATCATGACACCAACCTCCAACGATTTTTCCAAGCGGCCAAAGCTCTTAACCTCACCTATAACAGGGACAAGTGTGTGTTCGGAACCACCCGACTTGCTATCGTTGGGTATGTCGTGGAGAACGGGCGACCGTATGCACCCCCTGTTGGAAATCCCTCTTCCCACCGCCCTCAGAGCCCTCAAACGGTGCCTGGGCTTCTTTTCCTATTACACCCAATGGGTCCCTCATTACGCAGACAAGGCCCGCCCCCTGGTCAAGTCTACCACGTTTCCCCTCTCAGCTGAGGCCTGCGCGGCCTTCAGCCGCATTAAAGGGGACATTGCCAAAGCAACGATGCATGCGGTGGACGAGACCGCTCCCTTCCAAGTAGAGAGTGACGCCTCCGACTTCGTGCTGGCTGCTACCCTCAATCAGGCAGGCAGGCCAGTAGCATTCTTCTCTTGTACCCTCCAAGGCTCTGAAATTCGGCACTCCACGGTGAAGAAAGAAGCCCAGGCCATAGTGGAGGCTGTTAGGCACTGGAGGCACTATCTCGCCGGCAAAAGGTTCATCTTGCTGACCGACCAGCGCTTAGTTGCGTTCATGTTCAGCAACCAACAGCGGGGCAAAATCAAAAATGATTAAATTTTGCAGTGGAGAATAGAACTCTCCACCTACAACTATGATATCCTGTACCGGCCTGGAAGGCTCAATGAGCCCCCTGATGCCCTATCCCGGGGAGCGTGTGCCAGCGCACAGCTCAACCGGCTATACGCCCTCCATGCAGGTCTTTGCCACCTGGGGGTCACCCGACTTTACCATTTCATGAAAGCCCAGAACTTGCCGTACTCCCTTGAGGATATCAGGACGATGACCAGGGACTGTCAAGTCTGCGCTGAGTGCAAACGCACTTTTACCGTCCTGAAAAAGCACAACTTATCAAGGCCACCCGCCCTTTTGAGCGACTGAGTGGTGACTTTAAGGACCCCCTTCCCTCCACTGACCGCAACGTGTACTTTCTCAACATAATCGACGAGAACTCATGGTTTCCCTTTGCCATCCCCTGCCCCAACACCACCGCCACATCCGTCATAAAAGCCCTGCACCAGCTCTTCACTCTGTTGGGATATCCCTGCTATATCCACAGTGATAGAGGGTCCTCCTTTATGAGTGACGAGCTGCGCCAGTACCTGCTGGCTAGGGGCATTGCTACTAGTCGGACCACGAGCTATAATCCCCGGGGAAATGGACAGGTGAAGAGGGAGAATGCCACTGTGTGGAAGGCCACACTTTTAGCCCTTAGGTCAAAAGGGTTGCCGGTCTCTCGATGGCAGGAGGTCCTCCCCGAGGCACTCCACTCCATCCGCTCCCTGTTATGCACGTCCACCGATGCCACCCCTCATGAGCGCCTCTTTTCTTTTCCCAGGATGTCTGCCACTGGGACCACCCTACCAGTTTGGCTGACGTCCCCAGGGCCAGTGCTGCTCCAGAAACATGAGAGGAGCAATAAATACTCCCCGCTGGTCAAGAGGGTTCACCTACTACATGCAAACCCCCAGTATGCCTACGTGGTCTTACCTGATGGGCCAAGAGGACACGGTCTCAGTCCGTGACCTGGCACCCGCAGGAGCACCAGACCCCTACCCCAAACACTCCACGGTGACTATGAACCCCGTACCCACCAATGTATATACCCACAAGACACCGCACACACCAAGCCCTACACAGACTCCTCACAACACTCCCATACCGAGCACCAATCACACACATGAGGGGTTACTGACACCTCCCGGAGCCAGGTCATCCACCGTCACCGGGTGCAATCACCAGCGGTGCTACATAGATCCAATGGTTTCCCTAAGAGCATCTGTTCCCAATTTATGCTTCCAGATCTAGGAGAAGGAAAACTCTGATCTCAAACATCGTAAACTAGCGAGTTGCTTGTTATATCTCCCCTCTTGCTGTGAAACAGAGACATCGCTTTCTCCCTCATTAGAGTGAAAGAGAGAGAGAGAGCCTGTGGTATGTGGAATACCAGGTGAACAATGTAGTTTTGGAGTACTGCCCTGGATATGGAGATGTTGGCACTGGGCCTGTATTTACAGGAGTTTAGAAGAATGAGGAGGGATCTCATTGAAACCTATTCAATATGGATAGGTCTAGATGGAGGAGACGCAATGTTATGCTTCCTATGGTGGGGGAGTCTCAAACCAGAGGACACAGATAGAGTGGATGTGGAGAGGATGTTTCCTATAGTGGGGGAGTCTAGGACCAGAGGGCACAGATAGAGTGGATGTGGAGAGGATGTTTCCTATGGTGGGGGAGTCTCAAACCAGAGGACACAGATAGAGTGGATGTGGAGAGGATGTTTCCTATAGTGGGGGAGTCTAGGACCAGAGGACACAGATAGAGTGGATGTGGAGAAGATGTTTCCTATAGTGGGGGAGTCTAGGACCAGAGGACACAGATAGAGTGGATGTGGAGAGGATGTTTCCTATAGTGGGGGAGTCTAGGACCAGAGGGCACAGATAGAGTGGATGTGGAGAGGATGTTTCCTATGGTGGGGGAGTCTCAAACCAGAGGACACAGATAGAGTGGATGTGGAGAGGATGTTTCCTATAGTGGGGGAGTCTAGGACCAGAGGACACAGATAGAGTGGATGTGGAGAAGATGTTTCCTATAGTGGGGGAGTCTAGGACCAGAGGACACAGATAGAGTGGATGTGGAGAGGATGTTTCCTATAGTGGGGGAGTCTAGGACCAGAGGGCACAGATAGAGTGGATGTGGAGAAGATGTTTCCTATAGTGGGGGAGTCTAGGACCAGAGGACACTGATAGAGTGGATGTGGAGAGGATGTTTCCTATAGTGGGGGAGTCTAGGACCAGAGGGCACAGATAGAGTGGATGTGGAGAAGATGTTTCCTATAGTGGGGGAGTCTAGGACCAGAGGACACAGATAGAGTGGATGTGGAGAGGATGTTTCCTATAGTGGGGGAGTCTAGGACCAGAGGACACAGATAGAGTGGATGTGGAGAGGATGTTTCCTATAGTGGGGGGAGTCTGGGACCAGAGGGCACAGATAGAGTGGATGTGGAGAGGATGTTTCCTATAGTGGGGGAGTCTAGGACCAGGGGACACAGACTCACGACCCTTTTGAACGGAGGTGAAGATTAATTTCTTTAACCAGAGAGCGGCGAATCTGTGGAACACGGGCAGATGTGGAGGCCAAGTCTTTGGGTATATTTAAAGCAGAGGTTCACAAGTACTTGACTAGGTTACAAGGAGAAGCCAGGGGTGCGGGGTTGAGAGGGATAAATTTTAAAAATCAGCCATGATGGAATAGTAGAGCGAATTCGATGGGCCGAATGGCTCGGTTCTGTATGGCAAACTCCCGCATGTTCTACATTATACAGCAGTAGCCGGACCTTTAATGTGGTTGGGGATTGCGTGAGGCTGTGACTCTTTCTGTATAAAAGGGCATCGTAATGTCATTGTGAAGATAATATTTAAACTACAACCCTCGCTGGGTGTCGCCTGCGTTTGTCGGGCGGATAATGGACGGGCTCGCTCGCCACTGACGGCTGATTGACTAGTGGGGGGTCACCGGTTGAAGGGGCCAGTCCCCTCGGGTCTGGGCCGCTTGACCTTTCCGGTTCACCGGCCCGCTTTCAGTCGCTCGCGGGATTAAACACGCAGCAACCAGGTGGGGGAAAGAATCTGAACCTCTTCCCCCGCCCCGGCCGCCCTGGAATCGTGCCCCCTGCTCCCCTCGCCGCATTGTCGACGGGGTCCCCCGGCGGGGCAAGTCCGAGCTCTCGTCCTGGGCCGTGACAACCAAAGGCTTTCACATTGGGCGGGTACAAAAGGTCTCACCGAGCGTGTCCGCTGATCAATTCGGTCTGCCCCCTGACAGCCTGACCTCTGTCCCTTCGTCTCTCTCCCCAGTTCATGCTCCCCCCTTATCTGCTCAAAGCTGCGTTCCTCCCCTCCCCCCCCCCTTGTTTCCCGGAGACCGAGTCGCCCCTGTGCTGGGGAAAAGAATGCCTCGGAGGGAATGCCCTGCACAGGGTTAAAGCTGTCTTTGTGCGCACCCCTCAAGGTTCGGAGTAAGTACCTCTGCTTGCAATAACTTTTCACGACCCGCCTAGAAAATGGCCCAACTAGGAATCATAATTAATTAAAAATATATATATATATATATTCTCTGAGCCCCCTGAATTCAAAGGATGCCGAGAAACGCAACAGTTAGTTATCCTTGCTCCGACAAGCCTTAAATTTAAAAGTTACCAAGGTAATGGGCTTCTGCCGACCGCCGAGGTGCTTGGGACCCCGTATCGGACGCGGGGATTTGCATAAATCCAATCAGCGCGTTCTCAAGACAGTAATCGCCCTTAATAACCAAACCCACCGACAATCAATTTTCAATTAAAGTTAATTCCCAGCATATCAAACAACCCCCTCCCCGGCCTCTGATCTTTCCAACAGTCTATTAAGCACAGATAGAGAGAGAGAATTGTATTGGGGGGGCGAGGTCAAACGAGGGAGAGGGTGTTTAAAGGGCTGTTCATTGATTGGACCATTGATTATGGCTAATTCCCAGGGTGAGGGAGGTCATAATTTTAAGGTGATTGGAAGGAGGTATTTGGGGGGGGGGGGGTGATGTCAGAGGTAGTGTTTTTTCACACGGAGGGTGGAATGGTGGGCGGTGGAACACCCTGCCAGGGGGTGGTGGTAGAGGCAGGTGAATTAGGGACAGTTAAGACAAGGCACCTGGATGATAGGAAGATGCGGGTCGGGGTTATGTAGGAGGGAAGGGTTAGATTGATTTTGGAGTAGTTTGCCCAATATTGTAGGTCAGCACAATAGTGTGGGCCGAAGGGCCTGTATTTTCCGTAATATTAACACAGACCCCCTCGACTTCTCTGCGCTTGCCCATGTCCACTCGGTCATAGAGACATAGAAAACCTGCAGCACAATACAGGCCCTTCGGCCCACAAAGTTCTGCCGAACACGTCCCTACCTTAGAATTTACTAGGCTTAATGCTATCCCCTTCTCGCAATTCCTCCACCTCCGCCACATCTGCTCTCAGGATGAGGCCTTTCATTCCAGGATAAAGGAGATGTCTTCCTTTTTTAAACAAAGGGGCTTCCCTTCGTCCACCATCAACTCTGCTCTCAAACGCATCCCTCCCATTTCCCGCACATCTGCCCTAGCCCCACCTGCCCGCCACCCCACTCGGGATAGGGTTCCCCTTGTCCTCACCTGCCACCCCACCAGCCTCCGGGTCCAACGTATAATTCTCCAAAACTTCCACCAGCTCCAACGGGATCCCACTACCAAGCACATCTTTCCCTCCCCCCCCCTTCTGCTTTTCACAGGGATCGTTCCCTAAGTGACTCCCTTGTCCACTCGACCCCCCATCCCTTCCCACCGATCTCCCTCCTGGCACTTATCCTTGCAAGCGGAACAAGTGCTACACCTGCCCTTACACTTCCTCCCTCACCACCATTCAGGGCCCCAGACAGTCCTTCCAGGTGAGGTGACACTTCACCTGTGAGTCGGCCGGTGTGGTATACTGCGTCCTGTGCTCCCGGTGTGGCCTTTTATATATTGGTGAGACCTGATGCAGACTGGGAGACCGTTTCGCTGAACAACTACGCTTGGTCCACCAGAGAAAGCCAGATCTCCCAGTGGCCACACATTTTAATTCCACATCCCAATCCCATTCTGATATGTCTATCCATGGCCTCCTCTACTGTCAAGATGAAGCCACAATCAGGTTGGAGGTACAACATCTTATATACCGTCTGGGTAGCCTCCAACCTGATGGCATGAACACTGACTTCTCTAACTTCTGTTAATGTCCCTCCTCCCCTTCTTACCCCATCCCTGATGTACTTAGTTTTTTTTCCCCTCCCTTTTTTTTCTTTCTCTTTGCCCATCACTCTGCCTGTTCTCCATCTCCGTCTGGTGCTCCCCTCCCCCTTTCTTTCTCCTGAAGCCTCCCGTCTCATGATCCTTTCCCTTCTCCAGCTCTGTATCCCTTTTGCCAATCACCTTTCCGACTCTCAGCTTCACCCCACCCCCTCCGGTCTTCTCCTATCATTTCGCATTTCCCCCTCCCCCATTACTTTCAAATCTCTTACTATCTCTTCTTTCAGTTTGTCCTGACGAAGGGTCTCGGCCCGAAACGTTGACAGTGCTTCTTCCTATAGATGCTGCCTGGCCTGCTGTGTTCCACCAGCGTTTTGTGTGTGTTACCCATAGCCCTCTATTTTTCTAAGCTCCATGTACCTATCCAAAAGTCTCTTAAAAGACCCTATCGTATCCGCCTCCACCACCGTTGCTGGCAGCCCATTCCATGCACTCACCACTCTCTGAGTAACAAACTTACCCCTGACTTCTCCTCTGTACCTAATCCCCAGCACCTTAAACCTGTGTCCTCTTGTGGCAACCATTTCAACCCTGGGAAAAAGCCTCTGACTATCCACACGATCAATGCCTTGGATCCCATGACTCCTTACTTTCTCAATAAGCCTTGCATGGGGAACCTTATCAAATGTCTTGCTGAAATCCATATACACTACATCTACTGCTCTTCCTTCATCAATGTGTTTAGTCGCACCCTCAAAAAATTCAATCAGGCTCATAAGGCACGACCTGTCCTTGACAAAGCCATGCTGACTATTCCTAATCATATTATACCTCTCCAAATGTTCATAAATCCTGCTTCTCAGGATCTTCTCCATCAACTTACCAGCCACTGAGGTAAGATTCACTGGTCTATAATTTCCTGGGCTATCTCTGCTCCCTTTCTTGAATAAAGGAACAACATCTGCAACCCTCCAATCCTCTGGAACCTTTCCTGTCCTCATTGATGATGCAAAGATCATCGCCAGGGGCTCAGCAATCCCCGCCTGTGATACACCTCATCCGGTCCTGGCGACTTATCCAACTTGATGCTTTCCAAAAGCTCCAGCGCATCCCCTTTCTTAATATCTACATGCTTAAGCTTTTCAGTCTGCTGGAAGTCATCACTACAATCACCAAGATCCTTTTCCATCGTCAATACTGAAGTAAAGTATTCATTAAGTACCTCTGCTATTTCCTCTGGTTCCACACACACTTTCCCACTGTCACACTTGATTGGTCCTATTCTTTCATGTCTTATCCTCTTGCTCTTCACATACTTGTAGAATGCCTTGGGGTTTTCCTTAATCCTGCCTGCCAAGGCTTTCTCCTGATTTCCTTCTTAAACTCCTTCCTGTTAGCCTTTAAATCTTCTAGATCTCTAACATTACCTAGCTCTCTGAACCTTTTGTAAACTTTTCTTCTTGACTAGATTTATTACAGTCTTTGTACACCACGGTTCCTGTACCCTACCATAACTTCCCTGTCTCATTGGAACGTACCCATGCAGAACTACACACAAATATCCCCTGAATATTTGCCACATTTCTTCTGTACTTTTCCTTGAGGACATCTCTTTCCAATTTAAGCTCCCAACTTCCTGCCTGATAGCCTCATAGTTCCCCTTACTCCAATTAAACACTTTTCTAACTTGTCCGTTCCTATCTCTCTCCAAAGCTACGGTAAAGCAGATAGAATTGTGGTCACTATCTCCAAAATGCTCTCCCACTGAGAGATCTGACACCTGACCAGGTTCATTTCCCAATACCAGATGCCAATTGATATTTGGGAAATTAAAATCTCCCATTACGACAACTCTGTTATAATTATTCCTTTCCAGAATCTGTCTCCCTATCTGCTCCTCGATGTCCCTGTTACTATTGGGTGGCCTATAAAAAACACCCAGTAAAGTTATTGACCCCCTCCTGTTCCTAACCTCCGCCCACAGAGACTCTGTAGAAAATCCCTCCATGGCATCCACCTTTTCTGCAGCTGTGACTCTAACTCTGATCAACAATGCCAAGCCCCCACCTCTTTTGCCTCCCTCCCTGTCCTTTCTGAAACATCTAAAACCCAGCCCTTGAAGTAACCATTTCAAGTCTCTGTGATGGCCACCACATCATATCTCCAAGTACTGATCCACTGTCTAAGCTCATCCGCTTTGTTCACAACACTCCTTGCATTAAAATAGACACATCTCAAGCCTTCGGTCTGAGCGTGTCCCTTCTCTATCACCTGCCTATCCTCCCTCACACACTGTCTCCAAGCTTTCTCTATTTGTGAGCTAACCGCTTCTTCCCCAGTCTCTTCTGTTCAATTCCCGCCCCCCAACAATTCTAGTTTAAACTCTCCCCAGCAGCCTTAACAAACCTCCCCACCAGGATATTGGTCCCCCAGGGATTCAAGTGCAACCCGTCCTTTTTGTACAGGTCACAACTGCCCCAAAAGAGGTCCCAATGATCCAGAAATCTGAATCCCTGCCCCCTGCTCCAATCCCTCAGCGACGCATTTATCCTCCACCTCATCCTATTTCTATTCTCACTGTCGCGTGGCACAGGCAGTAATCCCGAGATTACTACCCTTGGCGGCCCTGCTTCTTAACTTCCTTCCTAACTCCCTGTAGTCTTTTTTCAGGACCTCTTCCCTTTTCCTACCTATGTCATTGGTACCAATATGTACCACGACCTCTGGCTGTTCTCCTTCCCATCTTGGACGCGATCAGAAACATCCCGGACCTTGGCACCTGGGAGGCAAACTACCATCCGAGTTTCTTTCCTGCGTCCACAGAATCGCCTGTCTGACCCCCTGACTATAGAGTCCTCTATCACTGCTGCCATCCTCCTCCTTTCCCTACCCTTCAGAGCCACAGGGTCAGACTCTGTGCCAGAGGCATGGCCACTGCCGCTTCCCCCAGGTAGGCTGTCCCCCTCCAACAGTACTCAAACAGGAGTACTTATTGTCAAGGGGTACAGCCACAGAGGTACTCTCTAGCATTTGCCTCTTGCTCTTCCCTCTCCTGACTTTGACCCATTTCTCTGTACCCCTTGTCCCCGGTGTGACCACCTGCCTGTAACTCCTCTCTCTCACCTCCTCACTCTCCCTGACCAGATGAAGATCATCGAGCTGCAGCTCCAGTTCCCTAACACGGTCCCTCAGGGGCTGCAGCTCGACACACCCGGTGCAGATGTGGCCGTCCGGGAGGCTGGGAGACTCCAGGACCTCCCGCATCTGACACCGAGCGCAGAAAACTGGCCACACACACACACACACACACCTTCTTTCCGCAATTAACACCGGTAAGCCTACCGCGCCTTGTTACCGCCTAAGGCCACCGAGGCAAAGCCCTACTGCCTCTCACCCCGCTGCCCGCCCCGAACGCTGCCCACTGGATATGGCGGTTTTCTTTTTAAACTGCTCCCGCTCTACTGGCTGACGTCACGCGGCCTGCATGGTCTGGCCTCCCTTTTACCCCGAGTGGTAGAACTGCCTTCACTCCGGAAATCCTTAGCCGTTCCACCGCGGCCTTCTTGCTCTTGGCCCCGTTCACCTCCTCAGTTCCGAGGGGGTAAAAGCAAGCAGTGGGGTGGCAACCAGAGGTCATGGGCTGAGGGCGAGAGGTGAGAAGTTTAAGGGGAACCACGAGGGGAAACTTCTTCACTGGGACGATACCCCTCCCATCCGCGTACCTACCCAAACTAGTCTTAAGCGTTGAAATTGGGCAGGCATGCACCGCTATGAGCTGGCTGCTTGTTCCACACACTCACCACTCTCTGAGTGAAGAAACTCCCCCCCTCATATTCCCCTGAAACATTTCACCTTTCACCCTTGACCCACGACCTCTAGTTGCAGTTCCACCGAACTTCAGCGGGAAAAGCCTGTTTGCATTTACCCTCATAACCTTGTACACCTCTGTGCAAAGTGCAGTTCTTGACAAGTTTAGAGAGGGAAGTGGTTTGCCATTGCCTTCTTCTGGGGCAGTGTCTTCACCACATGGGTGACCCCCCCCCCCCCACCCATGATCAATACTCTTCAGAGATTGTCCACCTGGCGTCAGTGGTCACATCACCAGGACTTGTGATCTGCACTGGCTGCTCGTACGACCATCCACCACCTGCTCCCACGGTTTCACATGACCCTGGTCGGGAGCTGAGCAGCTGCTACACCTTGCCCAAGGGTGACCCGCAGGCTAGCGGAGGGAAGGAGCACCTCACGCCTTGTTTAATAACAGACGATTCTCCACCCAATTAGAGAGGATGCAGAGGAGATTCACCAGGATGCTGCCTGGATCAGAGAGGGTGCAGACGAGATTCACCAGGATGCTGCCTGGATTAGAGAGGGTGCAGGGGAGATTCACCAGGATGCTGCCTGGATCAGAGAGGGTGCAGAGGAGATTCACCAGGATGCTGCCTGGATTAGAGAGGGTGCGGAGGAGATTCACCAGGATGCTGCCTGGATCAGAGAGGGTGCAGAGGAGATTCACCAGGATGCTGCCTGGATTAGAGCAGTTGCAGAGGAGATTCACCAGGATGCTGCCTGGATTAGAGAGGGTGCAGAGGAGATTCACCAGGATGCAACCTAGATTAGAGAGGGTGCAGAGGAGATTCACCAGGATGCTGCCTGGATTAGAGAGGGTGCAGAGGAGATTCACCAGGATGCTGCCTGGATTAGAGAGGGTGCAGAGGAGATTCACCAGGATGCTGCCTGGATTAGAGAGGGTGCAGAGGAGATTCACCAGGACGCTGCCTGGATTAGAGAGGGTGCCGAGGAGATTCACCAGGATGCTGCCTGGATTTGAGAGGGTGCAGAGGAGATTCACCAGGACGCTGCCTGGATTAGAGCGGGTGCAGAGGAGATTCACCAGGACGCTGCCTGGATTAGAGAGGGTGCAGAGGAGATTCACCAGGACAGTGTCTGGATTAGGAAAGGTGCAGAGGAGATTCACCAGGATGCTGCCTGGATTAGAGAGGGTGCAGAGGAGATTCACCAGGACGCTGCCTGGATTAGGGAGGGTGCAGAGGAGATTCACCAGGATGCTGCCCGGATTAGAGAGGGTGCAGAGGAGATTCACCAGGATGCTGCCCGGATTAGAGAGGGTGCAGAGGAGATTCACCAGGATGTTGCCTGGATTAGAGAGGGTGCAGAGGAGATTCACCAGGATGCTGCCTGGATTAGAGAGGGTGCAGAGGAGATTCACCAGGATGCTGCCCGGATTAGAGAGGGTGCAGAGGAGATTCACCAGGATGCTGCCCGGATTAGAGAGGGTGGAGAGGAGATTCACCAGGATGCTGCCTGGATTAGAGAGGGTGCAGAGGAGATTCACCAGGATGCTGCCTGGATTAGAGAGGGTGCAGAGGAGATTCACCAGGATGCTGCCTGGATTAGAGAGGGTGCAGAGGAGATTCACCAGGATGCTGCCTGGATTAGAGAGGGTGCAGAGGAGATTCACCAGGACGCTGCCTGGATTAGAGAGGGTGCCGAGGAGATTCACCAGGATGCTGCCTGGATTTGAGAGGGTGCAGAGGAGATTCACCAGGACGCTGCCTGGATTAGAGCGGGTGCAGAGGAGATTCATCAGGACGCTGCCTGGATTAGAGAGGGTGCAGAGGAGATTCACCAGGACAGTGTCTGGATTAGGAAAGGTGCAGAGGAGATTCACCAGGATGCTGCCTGGATTAGAGAGGGTGCAGAGGAGATTCACCAGGACGCTGCCTGGATTAGGGAGGGTGCAGAGGAGATTCACCAGGATGCTGCCCGGATTAGAGAGGGTGCAGAGGAGATTCACCAGGATGCTGCCTGGATTAGAGAGGGTGCAGAGGAGATTCACCAGGATGTTGCCTGGATTAGAGAGGGTGCAGAGGAGATTCACCAGGATGCTGCCTGGATTAGAGAGGGTGCAGAGGAGATTCACCAGGATGCTGCCCGGATTAGAGAGGGTGCAGAGGAGATTCACCAGGATGCTGCCCGGATTAGAGAGGGTGGAGAGGAGATTCACCAGGATGCTGCCTGGATTAGAGAGGGTGCAGAGGAGATTCACCAGGATGCTGCCTGGATTAGAGAGGGTGCAGAGGAGATTCACCAGGATGCTGCCTGCATTAGAGAGGGTGCGGAGGAGATTCACCAGGACTCTGCCTGGATTAGAGAGGGTGCGGAGGAGATTCACCAGGATGCTGCCTGGATTAGAGAGGGTGCAGAGGAGATTCACCAGGATTCTGCATGGATTAGAGAGGGTGCAGAGGAGATTCACCAGGACGCTGCCTGGATTAGAGAGTGTGTAGAAGAGATTCACCAGGACGCTGCCTGGATTAGAGAGTGTGTAGAAGAGATTCACCAGGTTGCTGCCTGGATTATAGTCCATGCTTCCGAGGACAGGTTGAGCGTTAGAGAGCTTTTCTGTTTCTTGTGAAGGAGGATGAAGCAACTTCATACAAGATGATAAGAAGACAGTCAGAGGCTTTTTCCCAGGTTGGAAATATCTAATACCATGCAAAATGATTTTAAGGTAATTGGAAGAATGTCCAGGGTGATGTCAGAGGCAACACACACAAAATGCTGGAGGAACTCAGCAGGCCAGGCAGGATCTATGGAAAAGAGTGAACAGTCGACATTTTGGGCCAAGACACTTGATCAGATGGAATGACCTGCATCTGCATAGTTTCTCTTCAATTTACAATGCCTAATTGCGCTAAAACCCACGCAGGAATAACAGAGAGAACACAAACTCCTTACAGGCAGCGGCGGGAATTGAACCTGGGGTCACGGGTATGGTAAGGCGTTGTGCTAACCACTACACTACCTTGCTGCCTCAATCCTAACCAATTTGTCTGGGCATATCCAGTAACTCTTTCAGTGGGTCTGATGTCGTCATGCTTGAAAACGCTCCAATGGGAACTCCTTGGGTTATTTTGCAATACTACGGATCTTAGTTTAAAAAATTTGTTAATGATTTTACGCATTTATTCATTTATTTATTTATTGAGATCTAGGGTGAGTTAAGGTCCTTCGAGCCTGACCGCCCAGCAGTTCTCCCCGATTCAACCCTAGCCCAATCACGGGACAGTTTACAACGACCAATTAACCTATCAAGCGGTATGTCTTTGGACCGTGGGAGGAAACTGGAGCATCTGGGGAAAACCCAGGCAGTCAGGGGAGAACGTACGGACCGTGGCGAGAATTGAACCTGGGTCACCAGTGCTAACAAAGGACTGTGCTAACCACTCATCTACCTTGTTGCCCCGATATGCTGATGAGTATTTTTGGAAGGCTTGTCATAGACCCACCTGGGACCGAGATGCTTCAATGATGAAGGAAGATTAATAAGAGATCTTGTTGGTTAAAGTTCCCCTTGGAGGGCGGTGACCATGGTGTGAAGGAGAATCCCAGGCAGTTTGAAGTGAGCAGCCACCTCTCCTGAAAGTCGGGGCCATTGTACCGGGAGGGGACACTTGGTACATCTGCAGATGTTCGTTTGGAGAGCATCCTGACCGGTTATATTGCCGCCGTTCCCTCGCTCTCCAGGGCAGGAGCTTTCTCCTGGATTCACTGTTGGTCTCTGGTACGGAGACTGCGATCACCAGGATCGAAAGAGACTGCAGTGGGTCCAACACTGACACAACATTCCACCATCCAGGACATCTTCAAAAGGTGGTGCCTCAGGAAGGTAGGTCATTAATGACCCTCACCAACCAAGACATGCACTCTTAAAGACGAAAGAAGTCAAATTTAAAATCTAAGTTCTTACACGTCACCATGTACAACCCCGAGAACACTCCCTCTGCAACTGGATCCTAGACTTCCTGACTGGGAGACCTCAGACAGTCTGGATCGGGAGCAGCATCTCCAACACCATCACACTGAGCACGGGGGCCCCCCAGGGCTGCGTGCTCAGTCCACTGCTGTTCACTCTGCTGACCCATGACTGTGCTGCAACACACAGCTCGAACCATATCATCAAGTTCGCCGATGACACGACCGTGGTGGGTCTCATCAGCAAGAATGACGAGTCAGCTTACAGAGAGGAGGTGCAGCGGCTAACGGACTGGTGCAGAGCCAACAACCTGTCTCTGAATGTGAACAAAACAAAAGAGATGGTTGTTGACTTCAGGAGAGCACAGAGCGATCACTACCCGCTGAACATCGACGGCTCCTCGGTAGAGATCGTTGAGAGCACAAAATTTCTTGGTGTTCACCTGGTGGAGAATCTCACCTGGTCCCTCAACACCAGCTCCATAGCAGAGAAAGCCCAGCAGCATCTCTACTTTCTGCGAAGGCTGAGGAAAGTCCATCTCCCACCCCCCATCCTCATCACATTCTACAGGGGTTGTATTGAGAGCATCCTGAGCAGCTGCATCACTGCCTGGTTTGGAAATTGCACCATCTCGGATCGCAAGACCCTGCAGCGGATAGTGAGGTCAGCTGAAAAGATCATCGGGGTCTCTCTTCCCGCCATCACGGACGTTTACACCGCACGCTGCACCCGCAAAGGAAACAGCATTATAAAGGACCCCGTGCACCCCTCATACAATCTTTTCTCCCTCCTGCCGTCTGGGAAAAGGCACCGAAGCATTCGGGCTCTCACGACCAGACTATGTAACAGTTTCTTCCCCCAAGCCATCAGACTCCTCAATACCCAGAGTCTAGATAGACTGACACCTTACTGCCCTATTGTCCTGTTTATTATTTATTGTAATGCCTGCACTGCTCTTGTGAACTTTCTGCAGTCCTGTGTAGGTCTGTAGTCTAGTCTAGTCTAGTCTCTGTGTTTTTTACGTATTTCAGTCTAGTTTTTGTACTGTGTCCTGTAACACCATGGTCCTGAAAAACATTGTCTCATTTTCACTGTGTACTGTACCAGCAGTGATGGTCAAAATGACGATAAAAAGTGACTTGACTCGAAGATTTATTTTCCTGTGGGCAATCACCAGGAGAAGTAACAGTGGACTTTATGAAAAGCTATACGTAAAAAAAGATTGGCAAGCCACCAATGTGCAAAGGAAGACTAACAGTGCGAGTAAGTTTTAAAATAATAAATAAATAATCCTGAGAACGTCTGTTGTAGAGTCCTCGAAAGTGCGTGCATAGGCTGTGGGACCAGTTCAGAGTTGAGGTGGGTGTAATTATCCACACTGGCACAGGAGCCTGATGGTTGAGGGGGTAATAACTGTCCCTGAACCTGGTGGTGTGGGACCTGAGGCTTCTGTACCTCCTTCCTGATGGTTGAGTGGTAATAACTGTTCCTGAATCTGGTGGTGTGGGTCCTGAGACTCCTGTACCTCCTTCCTGATGGTTGAGGGGCAATAACTGTCCCTGAACCTGGTGGTGTGGGTGCTGAGGCTCCTGTACCTCCTTCCTGTTGGTTGAGGGGGTAATAACTGTTTCTGAACGTGGTGGTGTGGGACCTGAGGCTTCTGTACCTCCTTCCTGATGGTTGAGGGGTAATAACTGTTCCTGAATCTGGTGGTGTGGGTCCTGAGGCTTCTGTACCTCCTTCCTGATGGTTGTGGGGTAATAACTGTTCCTGAACCTGGTGGTATGGGTCCTGAGGCTTCTGTACCTCCTTCCTGATGGTTGAGGGGGTAACAACTGTTCCTGAACCTGGTGGTGTGGGTCATGAGACTCCTGTACCTCCTTCCTGATGGTTGGGGGGTAATAACTGTCCCTGAACCTGGTGGTGTGGGTCCTGAGGCTCCTGTACCTCCTTCCTGATGGTTGAGGGGGTAATAACTGTTCCTGAACCTGGTGGTGTGGGTCCTGAGGCTCCTGTACCTCCTTCCTGATTGTTGAGGGGTAATAACTGTTCCTGAACCTGGTGATGTTGGTCCTGAGGCTCCGTACCTCCTTCCTGATGGTTGTGGGGTAATAACTGCTCCTGAACCTGGTGGTGTGGGCCCTGAGGCTCCTGTACCTCCTTCCTGATGGTTGAGGGGTAGTAACTGTTCCTGAACCTGGTGGTGTGTGTCCTGAGGCTCCCTTACCTCCTTCCTGATGGTTGAGGGATAATAACTGTTCCTGAACCCGGTGGTGTGGGTCCTGAGGCTTCTGTACCTTTTTCCTGGTGGTTGAGGGGTAACAACTGTTCCTGAACCTGGTGGTGTGGGTCCTGAGGCTCCTGTACCTCCTTCCTGATGGTTGAGGGGTAATAACTGTCCCTGAATCTGGTGGTGTGGGTCCTGAGGCTCCTGTACCTCCTTCCTGATGGTTGAGGGGTAATAACTGTTCCTGAACCTGGTGGTGTGGGTCATGAGGCTCCTGTACCTCCATCCTGATGGTTGAGGGGTAATAACTGTTCCTGAACCTGGTGGTGTGGGTCATGAGGCTCCTGTACCTCCTTCCTGATGGTTGAGGGGTAATAACTGTTCCTGAACCTGGTGGTGTGGGTCATGAGGCTCCTGTACCTCCTTCCTGATGGTTGAGGGGTAATAACTGTTCCTGAACCTGGTGGTGTGGGTCATGAGGCGCCTGTACCTCCTTCCTGATAGTTGAGGGGTAATAACTGTCCCTGAATCTGGTGGTGTGGGTCCTGAGGCTCCTGTACCTCCTTCCTGATCGCAGCAGTAAGAAAAGCAGGGTGGTTGTGGGGGTTCCTGACAATGGATGCTGCTTTCCTGCGACAGCGTTTCATGTAGATGTGCTCAGTGGTGGGGAGGACTTGAACTGTGATGGACTGGGCTGTATCCTCTACATTTTATAGGATCTTCTGTTCCAAGGGCTTTGCTGTTTCTATGCCAGCTTGGCAGCAATGCAGCCAATACTCTACACTATAGAAGTCTGTCTAAGTTTTGGATATCGTGATGAACCTCTGCAAACTCCTATGGAAGTAGACTTGCTGCCGTGCTTTCTTTGTAATTCCCCTCTCCGGGTCGTTAATGTCATAACTAGATAACAATTGAGGGGCAAGAGCCAGTTCCACCTGATTCACAATCAGAATCGGGTTTAATCTCAGTGGCGCGCGGCATGAAATTTCTGGTAAGATGGTGGCATGCTCAGGGGCCAACCAGAGGCGGCTCTGGTCTTTTTAAACATCTTTTTTTCTTCCTGCGGACAATGCGGGACCGCCGAGCAGCTCCAGCGGTGAGGCGCTGGTTGGTGGAGAGGCTGGACTTGGTGCGGAGCACGTAACCGCGTGCTGCGGGTGGGGATCTGAGTCGGTTTGTACTCTGGCCAACCGCGAGTGATCAGCTTGGACGTCTCTGGCGCGATGGCAATGCTAGACATCGGTAAGGCTGCGAGCCCGTTTCCCCCGTTTATTGGCCACCCGGTCGGTGGTGAGGGGCCGCGTGGCCTCGGACTGGGCCCCAAGCTGCGTCCTTGCCTGAGGCATCCGTGATCCCCACACCTGGCAGTGCTGTCCTCTGGTGCTCAGCTGGTGGAATGACAAGCTCGATTGTGATTCTGCAGACTGAAAGCTGCTTGCTCTTGTCTGTGTGCCTTGTGACCGGAATAACGCTGTTCTGTTTGGTGGATTCATGGGTATTCGCGTATGGCTGATTGACAATTAAGCTTAAACTTCAACAAGGGGTCCATTGTCCGTTCAGAAATGTGATGGCAGAAGGGAAGAGGCGGCTCCTGAAATGTCGAGTGTGATTCTCGTTCCTCATCGACGGTAGCAATGAAAAGAGGGCACATCAGGAGTGAGGGAGTGGCAGAGGGGCGGGGGAGGAAGGATGGTCCTTAACGGTGGAGGCCGCCTCCTTGAGGAATTGCCTTTCCATCATGTCCTTGACCCTGGGGAGGCTACTGGCCCACGACGGAGCCGGCTGAGTTTAGAAGGTCGAGGCTGTGACACCACTCAAACAGCTGACCTGCCTCACTGCCATTCGCCTCCTTGTCACCATCTGAAACTCTGCCAGCAATAGTTGTCGGCAGGTTTATAAATGGCACATGAGCTGTGCTGAGCCACATCCCTGCAGCCCGTAAACGAGACAGTATTCCAATCCAGTTCTCCAAGTGACTGTGTGGTTTTAAATCATACTATCACTAATACGGGCCCGTTTGGTAGTAAATGATGTTATTGGTCCGTTATTGAATCACCTATAGGCTGAAGTCTGAAGTAAGCTGGACTTTGTGCACCTGTACTCCCGTCATTCTACAGATGCCCAGCAGGGGGCGTCCTGATGGGCTGCATCACTGCCCGGTTCGGAAACTGCCCTGCGGAGGGCAGGAATTCTCCACAATGGGGAGTCAAAACTACCCAACGTACCAGCCTATCCACCGTCAAGGACATAGGTACAGAAAGGGGCCAGTAACATCATGAAGCATCCCACCCACCTTGCTCACCGTCTGTCTGTCCCACTCCCATCGGGGAGGAAGCTACGTAGCATCCACACCAGGACCACCAGACTCAAAAACAGTGACTTTCCCCAAGCAGTGAAGCTCATCAACACCCCCACCCACCGACCCACCCCTCTACACCCCCAATCACTCACTGACCCACCCCTCCACACCCCCAATCACCCACTGACCCACCCCTCCACACACCCAATCACCCACTGACCCACCCCTCCACACCTCCAATCACCCACTGACCCACCCCTCCACACCCCAATCACCCAGTGACACACCCCTCCACATCCCCAATCACCCACCAACCCACCCCTCTACACCCCAATCACTCACTGACCCACCCCTTCACACCCCCCCAATCACCCACTGACCCACCCCTCCACACCCCAATCACCCACTGACCCACCCCTCCACATCCCCAATCACCCAGACCCACCCCTCCACACCCCCAATCACCCACTGACCCTCCCCTCCACACACTAAATCACCCACTGACCCACCCCTCCACACCCCCAATCACCCACTGACCCACCCTTCCACACACCCAATCCCCCACTGACCCACCCCTCCACACCCCCAATCACCCACTGACCCACCCCTCCACACCCCAATCACCCACTGACCCACCCCTCCACACACTAAATCACCCACTGACCCACCCCTCCACATCCCCAATCACCCACTGACCCACCCCTCCACACACCCCCAATCACCCACTGACCCACCCCTCAACACACCCGATCACCCACTGACCCATCCCTCTACACCCCCAATCACCCACTGACCCACCCCTCCACACCCCCAATCACCCACTGACCCACCCCTCAACACCCCCAATCACCCACTGACCCACCCCTCAACACACCCGATCACCCACTGACCCATCCCTCCACACCCACAACCACCCACTGACCCACCCCTCCACACACCCAATCCCCCACTGACCCACCCCTCCACACCCCCAATCACCCACTGACCCACCCCTCCACACCCCAATCACCCACTGACCCACCCCTCCACATCCCCAATCACCCACTGACCCACCCCTCCACACACCCCCAATCACCCACTGACCCACCCCTCAACACACCCGATCACCCACTGACCCATCCCTCCACACCCACAACCACCCACTGACCCACCCCTCCACACCCCAACCACCCACCGACCCACCCCTCCACACCCCCAGTCACCCTCTGACCCATCCCTCCACACCCCCAATCACCCACTGACCCACCCCTCCACACCCCCAATCACCCACTGACCCACCCCTCCACACCCCCAATCACCCACTGACCCACCCCTCCACACCCCCAATCACCACTACTTTCTCATTTCCTGTCAGAGTCACCTTGTGTACAGACACTCCTGTGCCCAGCGTCACTTTATGGACACACAATCAAGTCAAGTCACTTTTTATTGTCATTTTGACCATCACTGCTGGTACAGTACACAGTGAAAATGAGACAATGTTTTTCAGGACCATGGTGTTACAGGACACAGTACAAAAACTAGACTGAAATACAGGACAGCGTAAAGTGCACAAAAACGGTGCAGGCATTACAATAATTAATAAACAGGACAATAGGGCAGTAAGGTGTCAGTCCAGACTCTGGATATTGAGGAGTCTGATAGCCTGGGGGAAGAAACTGTTACACAGTCTGGTCGTGAGAGCCCGAATGCTTCGGTGCCTTTTCCCAGACGGCAGGAGGGAGAAGAGTTTGTATGAGCGGTGCGTGGGGTCCTTCATAATGCTGTTTGCTTTGCGGATGCAGCGTGTAGTGTAAATGTCCGTGATGGCGGGAAGAGAGACCCCGATGATCTTCTCAGCTGACCTCACTATCCACTGCAGAGTCTTGCGATCCGAGATGGTGCTATTTCTGAACCAGGCAGTGATGCAGCTGCTCAGGATGCTCTCGATACAACCCCTGTAGAATGTGATGAGGATCAATCTGTGTATATCAGCTATCTTATGGATTTCCATTTGTTGTGATTTTTTATTATTGTGTTCTTTATCTTATTGTGTATTTTTGGGCTGCATCGGATCTGGAGTAACAATAATTTTTCCCCCTCTACACTTGTGTACTGGAAATGAGATTAAACAATCTCGACTGTGATGTTCTCCGAGTTTGGGAGGCTCGACCAAGTGGGTCTCCGGGAGAATGCCTACCCGTTGTGATAAATAAAGTACTTTATATCAGCGGCTTCACAGAAACACAGAAGAAGAAGAATCAATAATTCATCAAAACTTTGCTTTAAAATAAAAAATAATAAAAGAAAGCACAACTGATTATGAATGCAAGCCTGATCCAGTTTTAGAGGTAGAGTCCCAAAAATTATAGTACAATCAATCCGTCATTACATATGGATTGATTCCGTTATTACATACAGGTCGATTCAGAATAACTGACTGGATATAATCTTACAGGATGAACAGGCAAGAACGACTTACTTAATAGATATAGTCTCTCCAAACACAGATAACATACAGAAATCAGTAAGTGAAAAGCACCAGCAATAAGCTGAATTAAAAGAGGAAATTGAAAGACTATGGAACATGAACAGGGCAGGCATTGTCCCGATGGTAATGTCTACAACTGGTGTCATCCCAAAGTAACTACACAATGGCATTAAACAACTCGAGCTATTCAGCAACATCTGAGTGAATCTTCAGAAACCCACAATAACACCACTACAATGGTCCGGAAGTTCCGTGCCCGCTTCTGAGTACTACCATCAGGAAGGAGGTACAGGAGCCCTGAACACTGAACTGCTTAGGGACATCTTCTTCCCCTCTGCCATCAGGTTCCTGAACGGTTCAAGAACCGTTGTGTTCTTTTTTTAAAACGCACTACACCCAGTGGGCACTTCATTCGATACACCTGGTTGCCAATGGAAACATCTCAATCAGCCAATCACCTAGCGGCGACTCGATGCCAATGAGCACGCGGATGTGGTCAAGAGGCTCAGCTGTTATTCACACCAAACGTCAGGATGGTGAGGGGTGGGGGGGAGAGGGGGGGTTAAAGAAATGTGATCGAGGTGACTTTTGATGGTGGAAATTATTGCTGGTGCCAGATGGGGCGGTTTGAGTATCTCAGAAACTTGCTTGGGAGCAAACACGAGGAAGTCTGCAGATGCTGGAAATTCGAACAACACACACAAAATGCTGGCCAGGCAGCATCTATAGGGAGAAGCACTGTCGATGTTTTGGGCCAAGACCCTTCGTCAGGACTAGGACCACTAGAACACCACTACAACACCACTAGAATGGTCCAAAAGTTCTGTGCAATTGACAAGTGCTTGTCTATGCTTTTACCTTGGGTTTTACCAGCAAGTTGGGAAAAAATACAATAATAAAATTAAGAATAACAAATACTGAGAACATGAATTATTGAATCCTTGTAGGTGAGTCTATAGGTTGTGGAGTAGTTGCAGTGTTGAGGTGCGTGAAGTTAACTACATTGGTTCAAGAGCCTGATGGTCATAGGCAGAGAATCCCAAAGTTGTAGTTATGAGCTGGAAGATGGTAGGTTAGGAAACTGATGACTGTAAGTTGGGAGACTGGTGGTTGTAGGTTGTGATCCTGATGGTTGTGGGTTTGGAATCTGATGGCTGGGAACATGATGGTTGTAGGTTGGGATCCTATTAGTTGTATGTTGGAAATCTGATGGTTATAGATTGGAAATCTGACGGTTGCAGTTTGCGACCTTGATGGCGGTAGGTCGGGAGCCTGATGGTTGAAGACTAGGATCCTAATGGTTGTAGGTTGGAAATCTGATCATTGCAGGTTGTGAACATGATGGCTGTAGGATAGGAGCCTGATGGTTGAGGACTAGGATGCTGAAGGTTGTAGGTTGAGAATCTAATGGTTGTAGGTCGGGAACCTGATGGTTGTAGGTTGGGAATATGATGATTATAGGATGGAATTATGTTTGTTGTATATTGAGAGCCTCATGGTTGTAGTTTGGGTCCTGATGGTTGAAGACTATGATCCTGATGGTTGTAGGTTGGGACATGGTGGTTGTAAGTTAGGATCCTGATGGTTGTAGTTTGGGATCCTCAGGGTTGTAGCTTGGGAATCTGATGATTATAGGATGGGATTATGTTTGTTTTAGGTTGGGAGCCTGATGGTTTAGGTTGTGAATCTCTGGGTTGTAGTTTGAGATCCTGATGGTTGTAGGTTGTGATCCTGATGGTTGTAGGTTGGGATCCTGTTCTTTGTTGGTTGTGATCCTGATAGTTGTAGGTTGTGAATGGCTACATGGAGCTTAGAAAAATAGAAGGCTATGAGTAAAGCCTAGGTAGTTCTAAGGTAGGGATGTGTTCAGCACAACTTTGTGGGCTGGAGGGCCTGTGTTGTGCTGTAGGTTTTCTATGTTTCTAATCTGATGGTTCTAGGTTGAGAATCGATGGTTCTAGTTTGGGATTCTGATGGTTGTAGGTTGGGAGCCTGATAGTTGTAGATTTAGATCCTGATGGCTGTAGGTTGGGAATTTAATGGTTGTAGGTTGCAAATATGATGGTTGTACACTGTGTTCCTGTTGATTGTAGATTGGGATACTGATTGTTGTATGTTGTGATCCTGATGGTTGTCGGTTGTGATCCTGTTGGTTGTAGGTTGAGAATCTGATGGTTGTAGTTTGGGATTCTGATGGTTGTAGTTTGGGATGCTGATGGTTTTAGTTTGGGATCATGATAGTTGTAGGTTGTTAACCTGGTGTTGCAGGTTTGAATCATGATGGTTGTAGTTTGGGAACCTGGAGGGTTGCAGGATCCTAATGTTTCTAGATTGGAATTCTCGTGGTTATAGTTTGGATATAGTCCTGATAATTTTAAGTTTGGATCTTATGGTTATAGGTTGTGATCTGATGTTTGTAGTTTGGGTTCCTGGTGGTTGTAATTTGAAAACCTGATGGTTGTTAGTTTGGTTCTGATGGTTGTGAGTTGGGAATCCGATGTTTGTATGTTGGGATTCTGATGGTTGTAGGTTGTGACTCTAATGGTTGTACATTGTGAACTTGATGATTGTAGGTTGTGATCCTAATGGTTGTACATTGTGAACTTCATGGTTGTAGGTTGTGATCCTAATGGTTGTACGTTGTGAACTTCATGGTTGTAGCTTGGGAAACTAATTGATATAGGTTGTGATCCTGATGGTTGTAGGTTGGGATCCTGTTGGTTGTCGGTTGTGATCTTGATGGTTGTAGGTTGTGATCTAATGGTTGTAGGTTGAGAATCTGATGGTTGTAGTTTGGGATTCTGATGGTTTCAGGTTGGGATCCTGATTGTTGTAGTTTGGGAACCTGGAGGGTTGCAGGTTGAGATCCCGATTGTTGTAGGGTGTGATCCTGATGCTTGTAGGTTGGGAAAATGATGGATGTAGGTTGTGATCCTGATGGTTGTAGGCTGGGAAAATGATGGATGTAGGTTGTGATCTTGATGGTTGTAGGTTGTGATCTAATGGTTGTAAGTTGAGAATCTGATGGTTGTAGTTTGGGATTCTGATGGTTTCAGGTTAGGATCCTGATTGTTGTAGTTTGGGAACCTGAAGGGTTGCAGGTTGAGATCCCAATTGTTGTAGGGTGTGATCCTGATGCTTGTAGGTTGGGAAAATGATGGATGTAGGTTGTGATCCTGATGGTTGTAGGTTGGGAAAATGATGGATGTAGGTTGTGATCCTGATGGTTGTAGGTTGGGATCCTGTTTGGTTGTCGGTTGTGATCCTGTTGGTTGTAGGTTGTGATCTAATGGTTGTAGGTTGAGAATCTGATGGTTGTAGTTTGGGATTCTGATGGTTGTAGTTTGGGATGCTGATGGTTTTAGTTTGGGATCATGATAGTTGTAGGTTGTTAACCTGGTGTTGCAGGTTTGAATCATGATGGTTGTAGTTTGGGAACCTGGAGGGTTGCAGGATCCTAATGTTTCTAGATTGGAATTCTCGTGGTTATAGTTTGGATATAGTCCTGATAATTTTAAGTTTGGATCTTATGGTTATAGGTTGTGATCTGATGTTTGTAGTTTGGGTTCCTGGTGGTTGTAATTTGAAAACCTGATGGTTGTTAGTTTGGTTCTGATGGTTGTGAGTTGGGAATCTGATGTTTGTATGTTGGGATTCTGATGGTTGTAGGTTGTGACTCTAATGGTTGTACATTGTGAACTTGATGATTGTAGATTGTGATCCTAATGGTTGTACATTGTGAACTTCATGGTTGTAGCTTGGGAAACTAATTGATGTAGGTTGTGATCCTGATGGTTGTAGGTTGGGATCCTGTTGGTTGTCGGTTGTGATCTTGATGGTTATAAGTTGTGATCTGATGGTTGTAGTTTGGGTTTCTGATGCTTGTAGGTTGTGATCCTGGTGGTTGTAGGTTTTCATGCATAGCTTGGCTGACTGGAAGTCAGTGTCAGTCAGCACTGAGGGACAATTTAGAGGTCAGCAGGGAGTTAACAGTCAGGTTAGTGTCTAGGGAGAGGAATGAGGCTGAGTTAGCTGTCAGGCCTGATTCCAGGTCAGATTGCTCCAGGAGCAAATGCCAGTGATCCCTATGGATGGATGTCACCTTAGCATATGCTGTGGACAAAGACCAGCGATACTCCTGGCTAATGAGCAAGGTTATATGGCCCCGTGGACAAATCCTGGCGACCTCTCCATGAGGGTGAGTACCGGTACCGGCGATTTGTGCAAGGCTGCACTTCGATAATGGTGCGTTTTACTTTGAACTTTCAGTGGAAAATGGAGGGTTTTTTTGTACAGTGGGGGTGGGTGTGTGGTTTGGTCCACCCTGAGACGACAGACAGTTTCAGTAGTGAGGAATGAGAGAACATCTTGAAAGGGGAAGGTTGCAGGGATTCGAGGAAAATTCAGAGAATGAGATTGGACAAAGGGCTCGTTTCTAGAGCTGGCAGATGCAGGTTGGGCTGGGTGCCCTCAGTCGGAAGGTTCCTGTGGCGACTTTGCTCTATCTGGTAGACAACTAATTGAGATTCCTACTCTAATACCTCAGGAGAGGAAATGATTGACAGCTGTCAGTCAAGGTTCTCGGAACTTCCAGTTGGGATTGGGAGGCTGAAACACAGGTGTAGAAAGTTCACCTTTAATCTGCTAGTGAAAATCTTTTCTTTCTTTCTTTCCCTATCTATCTATCCCTTTCTTTCTCTCTCCCCTCCTTCTCACTCTCTTTCTCATTCCCTCTCTCTCTTCCTCTATCACCTGCCCTATTCCTCTCTCTCTGCCCCATCTCCTTCTCTTTCTTCCTCCCTGCCTATTACTTTCTCCCCTCTCTCCCCCTACCCCTCTCTCCCTTTCTTTCTCTCCTATTCTATTCTTTTCTCTCACACACTCTCTCTCTCTCTCCATTTCATATTCTTTCCTTCCTCATTCCCTCCCATTTTTCTCCCTGTCTCTTCTCTCGTTCTCTGATCTTCCTTTCTCTGTCTCTGTCTGTCCTGCTTTCTCTTTATTCTTCCCTCCCTTTTCCCTTCTCCTCATCATTCTCTCTTTCTCCCTCTCTCTCTGTTTCTCTCCCTTTTCCCTATTACTTTCTCCCCTTTCTCTCTCCCTTCTTGCATTCCCTCTCTTCCCTCTTCTTTTCTCTCTTTTCTCTCCCTCTCTTTCCTATTCTTTCCTCCCTCTTTCCCTTTCTTTTTTAACTCCCCCCTTTAATTTTTCTCTCTTCCTTTCTATTGCAATTTCTCTGGCTCACCCCTTCTCTCTCTCTGTTCTCCTCTTCTCTCCCTCTTCTCATTCTTCTCTCTTCCCCTTCTCTGCTTCTCTCCCTCTCTCCATTTCTTCTTCCCTGCCACTCTTCTTCTTTCCCAATCTTCCCTTCATCTTTTCATCCTCCTCTTTCTCTCTCTTCTCTCATTCTTTTCTCATTCTCGTCTCTCTCTTCCCAGTTCTTCCATCCCTTCCCCTCTTCTCTCTCATCCCTCCTTCCATTTCTTCCTCATTCTCCTCTCTTCTTCCCTCCATCTCTCCCTTTCTTTCCTATTCTTCCCTCCCTTTTTTCTCCTTTCTTCTGTCCCCCTCTCTCTTCTCTCATTCATCTTTCCTCTCCCCCTTTCTTTCCCTCTCTCCCTCTCACCCTCTCTCTTTCTCTCCTCCTTTCTCCCCCTCTCTTTTCTCTGTCACTCACTCTCTCTTTCTCTCTCTCCCTCTCTTTCCTATTCTTTCCTCCCTCCTTCCCTCTCATTTTTCTCTCCCTCTCTCTCTTCTCTAACTCTCCTCTCTTCCTTTCTGTCTCCTGCTCTCTCTCTCTTTATTCTTCCCTCCCTTTTCCCTTCTCATTCTTCTCTCTTCTCCCCTCTCTCTTTTTCTCTTCCCCTTCCCTATTATTGTCTCCTCACTCTCTCTTTCTTTCTCCCTTTCTTGCAACCCCTCTCTTCCCTATTTTTTCTCCCTCACTCTCTCTCTTTCTACTCTTTCCTATTCTTTCCTCCCTACTTCCCTCTCTTCTCTAATTCTGTCTTCATTTCTGTTTTCATTTTGCTGGCTATCTCTCTCTTTCCCTCTCTCTCTCTCACCTCCATTTCTCTCTCTCTCTCTCTTATGCTTCTCTCCCCCTTCTCATTCTTCTCTCTTCCCCCTCTCTGTTTCTCTCCCTCTTTCCCCATTTCTTCCTCACACTCTTCTTTCCCAGTCCCTACATCTTTTCAACCCCCTTTTATCTCTCCTTTTTCTCTTCTCTCATTCTTTTCCTCATCCTCCCTTCTCTCTTCCCAATTGTTCCATCCCTCCACCTCTTCTCTACCATTCCTTCTAAACATAGAAACAGAACAATACAGCACAGTACAGGCCCTTCAGCCCATAATGTCGTGCTGACCCTTAAACCCTGCCTCCCCTATAAACCCCACCTTAAACTCTCTTCCATTTCTTCCTCATTCTCCTCCCTTCTTCCCTCCTTCTCTTCCCTTTCTTTCCTGTTCTTTCCCTCCCTTTTTTCCTCATTTCTTCTGTCCCCCTCTCTCTTCTCATTCATCTCTTTTTCCTCCTTCCCTCTCCCCTCTCTCTTCCTCTCCCCCTCACTCTTCCCTATTCATTTCTCTCATTTGCTTTCTCTCCTCTCTCTTTCCCATTCTTTCCTTTCTCCTTCTTTTTTCCTCTCCCACTCTCTCTCTTCTCTAGTTCTCTGGCCTTCCTTTCTGTCTCCATCTCTCCTGCTCTCTTTATTCTTCCCCTCCTTAACCCTCCTCCTTATCATTCTCTCTTTCTCCCTCTCTGTTTCTCTCCCTCTTTTCCCTATTATTTTCTCCCCCTTTTCTCTCACCCTTCTTGCATTCCCTCTCTTCCCTCTTCTTTTTCTCTCCCTCTCTTTTCTGTCCTTTACTCCCTCCTTCTGTGTCTTTTTTAACTCCCCCCTTTTCTTATTCCTTTCTGTCTCCATTTCTCTGGCCCTCTCAGTCTCTCTCCCTCTCCCCCCCCCATCTCCCTCTCTCTCCTTCTCTCTCTCTCTTTCTCTCTCACTCTCTCTCTTTCCCTCTCTCTCACTCTCTCTCTCTCCCTCCCCCTCTCTTTCCCTATCTCCCTTTTTCTCTCTCTCACTCTCTCTTTCCCTCTCTCTTTCACTCTCCTCTCCTATCTCTCTCACTCTCTTTCCCTCTCTCTATCTCTCTCCCCTTTCTCTCTCTCTCCCCCTCTCTCTCTCCCCATCTCCCTCTCTCTCTCCCCTCTCCCTCTCTCTCTCTCTCACTCTCTCTCTCCTCTCTCCCCTCTCCCTCTCTCTCTCTCTCTCTCTCCCTCTCTCTCACTCTCTCTCTCCCCTATCTCCCTCTCACTCTCTCTTTCTCTCACTCTCTTTCCCCCTCTCTCTCACACTCTCTCTCCTTCTATCTCTATCTCTCTCTCTCCCTTTCTCTCCCTCTCTCTCCCCCTCTCTCTCTCACTCTCCATCTCCCTCCACTCTCTCTCACTCTCCCATCTCCCTCTTCACTCTCTCTCACTCTCTCTCTTTCCCCCCCTCTCTCACTCGCTCTCTCTCTACCCTTCCTCATTCTTCTCATCCCCTTCTCTTCCATTTCTTCCTCATTCTCCTCTCTCCTTCCCTCCTTTTCTCCTTTCCTATTCTTCCCCCTTTCCTCCTTTCTTCTACCCCTCTCTCTCTTCTCTCATTGATCTCCCTTTCTTTCTCCCTAATTCTCCCCCCCCCCCCCCGCTCCTCCCTCGTTCATCTTATTCTTTACTTACACACAAAAATTGCACAAAATGTTTTCCCTCTCTCTCTTTCACTTCCCTATTCTTCTCTCCCTCTTTCTTCTTGCATTCTTCAATCTTCCTCTCTTTCCCTCTCTCTGCCTGTTTGTCCTTCACTATCTCTCACCTACTGCCTACCTCTCCCTACTCTTCTTCCATCCCTCACTCTCAATCTCCTCCTCTTTCAGCCACCCTCCTTTCCTATTCTTCGCTCTCCCTCCTTCCCTCGTTCATATCCCTCCTCTTCTCTCTCTCTTCTCTCATTCCTACCTCTCTCTCTCTCTTTCGCCCCAGTTCTTCCCTCTCCCCCTCCTCAGCCCCCTCCCTCTCCCCGCCTCACCAGACACCCCGTCTCCAGCCTTGCCCCTACCTGCTGTGGTAACAGGTAGCCCCTGAACGCCACTGATAATTGGATTTCAATTTCATAGTAGGCTGCCTGATTCATGAGTCGTCATGCTGCCGCTTGGCTGGCGGAACGGGCTATTGTTCAGGCTGAAAAGTGGAGTGGCATCTCTCATTATCTCCCGCACCCCCTGCTCGTTATCAGCACAGGCCCGGGGACAGCAGCC